>NC_141034.1:45210000-45482500 GCF_052040795.2 Danio rerio
CAGACACTAACAATTAATCTAGCTTTATTGACCTATTACTCACATATAACAAAGCAAGAGCACATGAGAACATGACTTAAAGGTCAGGATTTACGCTGAAGACAAAACTCATAAATGACTCAGAGCTGTAACAGTAGCCTCTGGGATGAAACTAAAACCCTAAACCTGATAGACTTGTGTGTATGAACCTCTGTTTGAAGATATAAAAAACACACCTCGTTCATCTGATGTGGGTCCAATGAACCTTTCCCACCTAAAATAACCATTATTATAATAATATCCTCAATTGCATTTTATCTCACACAGTTCAAACTAATATTTATAGATACAGCTAGCTTACAAATACTTTTTTGCTTTACCACCAAAAAAAATCAACATTGTTTAAAATAGACACATTTTCATAAGAAACAATAGAGCTTTATATATTCAGACTTATTTGTTAATCTACATTTCTTCAGCATTTTATTATACTGAAATATATTTGCAATTTTTCACTGCAAAACTTTTCTCAGACTTTTGTCAGACCCAGTCCTAAAACACACGTGCCAATCAGCATTGAGTATGTGCGTGTCTTGTAACGACTGAGGAGATATCAAAAACGGATGAGGTCTTGTTGGGGTTATAATCATCGTTTGACAAAAATATATTGAATGTAAAAACTAACTAACTAACTAACTAACTAACTAACTAACTAACTAACTAACTAACTAACTAACTATATAAATATATAGCCCCCCTTAGATTTTTTTTCTCTTTTTTAAATGTTTCACAAATAATGTTTAACAGAGCAAGGAAATTTTCACAGTATGTCTGATAATATATATATTTTTTTCTGGAGGAAGTCTTATTTGTTGTATTTCGGCTAAAATAAAAGCAGTTTTTTAATTTTTAAACACCATTTTAAGGACAATATTATTAACCCCCTCAGGCTAACAAACCATCATTATATAATACCTTGCCTAATTACCCTAACCTGCCTAGCTAACCTAATTAACCTAGTTAAACCTTTAAATGTCACTTTAAGCTGTATAGAAGTGTCTTGAAAATATCTAGTAAAATATTATTTACTGTCATCATGGCTAAAAATAAAATAAATCTGTGATTAGAAATGAGTTATTAAAACTATTATGATTATAAATGTGTTGAAAAAATCTTCTCTCCGCTAAACAGAAATTGGGGAAAAAATAAACAGGAGGGTGTATAATTCAAGGGGGGCAAATATTTCTGACTTCAACTGTATATATGCAACAGTTCTGCCTAGTTCTCGAATCTGATTGGCTGATAGTTGTGCGATATTCTCATACAGCCTCTTCATTCTTGTATATTACTCTGCCCACATAGAGTGATAGCAGATCAATAGACTCACTACAGTTTGACAAATATTGCAGCTGTGGGACAGCACAATGTACTTTTGAGGCTTTTTTAGGTGAGAATGTAGTTGTTTAGATTGAAAATATGCAGTTTATTTATAAGGATAGTGCCTTATTTAAGTATTTATATAAACAAAGATGGAGCAAGGTTGATTGCAAGGATGCTGTCCATCCACAAGATGGTGACATAGACAGCATAATAAGCCGAAGCCGAGTCGATCTTTCTCTTTTGTATGTTATGGTGCTGTATTTATACCACAATAATTGTAGTGTTTTGAGTGTGAGATGTTTGTGTTGGCCACTCTTTGTATAACACATACCCGCATGTGTTTAGTGTTTTTCCTTATTGCAAACACAATAGTAATCTGGTAGTGTTTGTGCTGCTTAAATTTTGAATATTGTGCCTAAAGGTTAATTATTGTGATCTCCTGATTGCAACAGAGAAATACTGGCAAATCCATGTAGACTGATGGCATTTCATGCTGTTCAGCCTTATAATCTTAAAATGTGAGCAAAATCACCTGTTCTGTCATCACTTTGGATATTATGTTAGAGAATCATTTAAATACTAGCTCTAAAGTGACTAGCTCTAGCAACAGTCTCTGCTGTTCTGATCAGCTGTAGACGTGAATGAGTGGCAGAAGAAAGTAGCTCCTCATACTTTAGACTCTCTGTGCTTGATTTTCTTTTTTATACACACACGATTATGCTGTCGAATTGTTGTATAAATGCAGTATCACACTTGTAGCAATGTGGATTTGGTCCTTGGTCACTGTCACTGCTGGGACACTAAAGCACTCAGCCTGTGGCTTTGTGCCAACGCATGCCACCCACCAGTGCCGATATACAGCCATAGTGCTCTTGGACCACCCTACCATCATACCAGTTATTATTCAGTGATATATTCACACAAATCCTAAAACTGAAGCTATTTTGTTAATTGTGATTAGTGCTGCTCATGTCTCAGCATCAGGTGTGATAGTGCAAGGGTGCTCACCGGTTCTCGTTCTCCAGGCGGTGCAGGGTGCGCTGCAGTTCCTCTCGGTCCTGGCAGTCCAGCTGGGCCAGCATGAGGCCGTGGGGGGAGTCCTGCTCGAGACTGGGGCTGGAGTGACGCAGGAGGTACTGATCTTCATCCCTGAGTCGCCCCATACAGGAGACATCGCACACTCAACACATTAGCAGTGCAGCAGCAGCAGACGACGCATACACACAGTGCCAAACACACACACAAACACACACACACAAACACCCAATGCCAAACGCACACAAAGCTGCACACACATAAGCCAAATGCACACAAAGCGGATGGGCCATATCAACACAGCACACATATTCTGCATAAACTGAGCATGGCATGTTTAGAGTGTAGACAAACACAGAGCAATGCACAGCAAACAGCAGTGTAGACGCTGAACGCAAAACATGCTAATCCAAACATTCTCTATGCCATCAAATATAACACACAGCCAATATACAGGCACACATGATGGGCAGAAAAATGACCGCTGAACATGTGAAGCGGAGAAATGATCACGCTGCTCACATTAGTCACATCAATAATACAAAACCAGCTGTTTTCATGCACTCTGCTGTAATTATGCAGGTGCCATTACACGGGCCATCGGTAAACAAAGGCTACTGATAGATTTGGTAAAAGCCACTGAAATGTCATGTTGTGCCGTGTCAGCCATGACTCACTCTTGCACTGCCTGTTGAGGAACAGCAGGGATTGAACTTCACAATAAAAAGTGGTCAATTAACTCATTTATTTTTTTGGTGAACTTAAGGACTTTATTTCATTACAACTTTTCTAAAAAATATAATAAAGTTAGTTTTAATAGACATTAAGCTGTTATATAGTATATATAGTAAAATTTTGTCTTTTTTTTTGTCTCCATCTCTGTTTGAAATCTGTATTTGCAGCTATTTACAAAAGAATCATTTTTACCTGTGCATCAGCATGACTTCTCAGCTCAAAGTGAAGTTTCATAAACTAATTTCGAGAGGAGAACGTGATAATCTATAATAATCCAATCAGAGTGATACTAGCTTACATTAAATGGACTGTTTTCTCCCTGCTGCTCTATCTTCGTTTTGGATGGATCCCCCCTTCCACCCTATCTCCTCCTTTTCCTCCCTTTTCTAAGGGGGAGCTCTTGAGACCTACCTGATCTCAAATCCCCTTAAATGCTTATTGAACAGGCCTTGGACTTAAGTATCTCCCAGCTCCAGGGTTCAAACCCGGGACAACATGCCAAACCTGCTATAAACACTAAACATATCTAAGTGGCAAATCTTGTATGAATTTAAAAGCATAGTGTGTCATTTTCGCCACTAGAGAGCACACATTCATAACAAAAAAAGGCTAAATATGATGATGCCGTGACTAAGTGTGGAATCACCTCGCGTTTTTGCCATTGCACACCGTGTGCTCGCAGTTGAAAAAGGAATCAACTCTGACCAGAAAAGGCGTGTTACGTCAGTCTCGTCTCTTTCATTCTCCAATCAAATGAAAGCAGAGGTGGGGTTTCCGTTGAGTGCTTGTGTTGTCAAGACAACTATGGAGAATTTTTAAAAATGGAGGAGAGACTAGTGGTTTCAAGTTATCCAGAGCTGTATGACTTTACAAATCTTGTATATCACAATATTATTAAATATTACAATTATAACAATATCAACAGCAACACTCGTGCACGCGCACAATACACAGCTGATTCAGTCATTGTCTAGTGACATAAAAAAGCGCACCGCGCTTCTTTTTTTAATGTCAACAAAAAAGGCAGTGTGGTGTGCCTTGCATTTTCAGAACATAAAAGCGTGTTTGGTGTGATCGGCCCCTAAAGCCGCTTTTACACTAGAGCTTAAGCATGCAATATTTGGTCGTACGATGCTGTGAAAAGGAGCAGGATAAAACAAGATGATGCGAAATTGCTCCATATTTAAAATTTCCATACAAACAGGTCACGTTTTGATCTTCTAGTGGTGAAAAATGTATGACGACATCATAGCATGGCGACACAGGGCGTGGTGTGTCAGTAGATAAAAATTGATTGTAGTAAGGTTTAGGTTTAGGGTTGGTAAAGGTGTAGATGTTAATGTAGACGATAATAACTAAAATGGTTGTATTTAAGGTTGTGGTAGGTGTAGACATTAATGTAGACATTAATAACTATGATGTTTGGGTTTAGGGTTATGGTAGATGTAGACGTTAATGTAGACACTAATAACTATGATGGTTAGGGTAGTTGTGGACGTTAATGTAGATGCTAATAACTACAATGGTTGGGTTTAGGGTTGTGGTAGGTGTAGAAGTTAATGTAGACACGAATAACTATGATGGTTGGGGTAGTTGTGGACGTTAATGTAGATGCTAATAACTACAATGGTTGGGTTTAGGGTTGTGGTAGGTGTGAACGTTAAAATAGAAGTTGATAACTACAATGACTGGGTTTAGGGTTGTGGTAGGTGTAGACGTTAATGTAAACACTAATAACTATGATGGTTAGATTTAGGGTTGTGGTAGGTGTAGACGTTATTGTAGACACTAATAATTATGATGGTAAGGTTTAGGGTTGTGGTAGGTGTAGACGTTAATGTAGACACTAATAACTTTGATGGTTGGGTTTAGGGTTGTGGTAGGTGTAGACGTCAATGTAGACACTAATAACTATAATGGTTGGGTTTAGGGTTGTGGTAGGTGTAGACGTTAATGTAGACACTAATAACTATAATGGTTGGGGTAGTTGTAGATGTTAATATTGACACTAATAACTATGATGGTTGGGTTTAGGGATGTGGTAGGTGTAGACGTTAATGTAGACACTAATAACTATGATGGTTGGGTTTAGAGTTGTGGTAGGTGTAGACGTTAATGTAGACACTAATAACTATGATGGTTGGGTTTAGAGTTGTGGTAGGTGTAGACGTCAATGTAGACACTAATAACTATGATGGTAAGGTTTAGGGTTGTGGTAGGTGTAGACGTTAATGTAGACACTAATAACTATGATGGTTGGGTTTAGGGTTGTGGTAGTTGTAGATGTTAATATAGACACTAATAACTATGATGGTTAGGTTTAGGGTTGTGGTAGGTGTAGATGTTAATGCAGACGTTAATAACTATAATGGTTGGGTTTAGGGTTGTGGTAGGTGTAGATGATAATGTAGACACTAATAACTATAATGGTTGGGGTAGTTGTAGATGTTAATATTGACACTAATAACTATGATGGTTGGATTTAGGGTTGTGGTAGGTGTAGACGGTAATATAGACACTAATAACTATGATGGTTGGGTTTAGGGTTGTGGTAGGTGTAGACGGTAATATAGACACTAATAACTATGATGGTTTGGTTTAGGGTTGTGGTAGGTGTAGACGTTAATGTAGACATTAATATCTATAATGGTTGGGTTTAGGGTTGTGGTGGGTGTAGACGTCAATGTAGACATTAATAACTATAATGGTTGGGTTTAGGGATGTGGTAGGTGTAGATGTTAATGTAGACACTCATAACTATGATGGTTGTGGTAGTTGTAGATGTTAATAAAGAAACTAATAACTATGATGGTTGAATTTAGGGTTGTGGTAGGTGTAGACGTTAATGTAGAAGTTAATAACTACAATGGTTGGGTTTAGAGTTGGGGTAGGTGCAAACGTTCTTGTAGATGTTAATAACTCTGCTGTTACGTCCCTGTCTTGCAGTCCTCAGACAGACCCCACTCGAGCGATTGCATGTTTCAGACAGAGATGGCGACAAAGAGGCAAAACCGATTTAATGATCCGAACACATTTAACAGCTGTGATGAAAACTTTGAATAATGCCCTAAATTGTAGTCTGTTCCGCACATAAGGTTTATTGTATAGCTTCAGAAGATTCAGAAGACAATGCATGAGTCACACGGACCACTTTTATGATGGTTTAATGGTCCTTTTGCATGCTTTTTGAATCTGGATAGAAAAGACTGATTCCTTTGTGTTCCGTAGCAGAAAGAGTCATAAAGCTTTGGAATGAGTTCATTTTTGGGTGAAGTCCTCCTTTAAATTTCCCTCATGCACACACAGAGCCATTTCCAGCACAAAGCGTGCGCTGTCATGACTCTAGGCACAGATGAGCTGACCTCTTTTATTAGTTGTGATTTTGTGAGGGCTCACCTTATTTCACCTATATATGCTCATGATTCAGTGGCTTTCTTTGTCCGCCGGCTTGCGGCTCTTAACATCTTGTTCGGTAGCATTTCAATAGCGCAATCTCTCTCTCTTTCTCTCTGTCCTGTCAGCGTCTGAGTATTTTCCGTCTGCTCTATTCATCCCTACTGTTGTGCTCCATAATCACACAGACGGAGGGTGAGAGTGCACATTGCCATGGGTCATTTTCATTATCTTTTTTAATTAATGTGACTGTCTAGCCACACCAAACACGAAGGCATGCGTGGCCATGCGCGGACTAGGATTTGACAGTGAGTGGGAGGTGTTGTACTCACAAACTTTCATCCGGCGAGAGGCTGTCAGTGAAAAAGGAACAGTTCTGGTTCTCCATTTCTGCCAACCTGAAAAGCAAGCAAGATGAAAATGTCATATTATGGAGCATGGGTCATAACGTACATAAAGGCGTATAAAGTCACCGTGCAGAGCAAATTTGACTTCAAACACAAGAGGCGGGGGAGCAGAACAGCACACGTAGGATTGGCGGCGTAAGGAGACGACAGCTGTGACTCATCTCAGCGAATGCACCTTAGAGCAGTTTCTCCAACCCCCCCTTAAAAAAATCACATGCTGTTATCCTACTCTGAGTTTTCAGCTACGGTGCACAACTAACCTGGATGGCAAATTATCGTGCGCCGGCAGAAGTCGTGCCTCCGGGCTTCACCCTCTGCTCTCGATCTCCATGACAGAGCCAGGGGAGAATCTGTTCCCCTTTCACTTCATTTGTCACATGCATTTTTATCACATAAACGCCTCTCTTGGGTATTTTCACCCAATCTTCTTCCAAGTTTTCATTCCTTGCCACAAGCGCCTCAAGAAAAAGATCTTCAATGTGCACAGAAGCTTACATGGCATACAGCTGACATGCCATGCAGGAAAGTGTACAGTCTGAACGCTTTACGGTCGACTGCAGCTTGAGACGTTGTGTCAACCTAAAGCCAAATTAAAACTGAAATGTGCAATTTATATGTATCTGGGAGTACCTAGAATGATTGCAAAGGTAACGATGGAAATACATTGACATCTTGAAAATATTTTATATGTAGCCAGTTTCAGTTTCCACAAACTGTTCTTAAAACTTATATTTATATTATGAACTTCAGGTAAAGCTTTGGGGTTAGATTTGTTTTTTAAAAAAGTCTCTTGTCTTCCCCAAAACTGAATTTATTTGATCAAAAATACAGTAAAAACAGTAATATTGTGAATTATTGCTACAACTAATTCAAATTTTGTATATATATATATATATATATATATATATATATATATATATATATATATATATATATATATATATATATATTTATTAAATATCAAAATAAAAAACAGCTGAATTAGTTGTGACAATAATTCACATTTGATTTTATATGAAGTAGAACTCTTTTGAAACATTTGAGACTCATTGTGGATACGTACCCCGTCTATATTTTTTGAAGAGCACAAATTATGTAGCCAGAGGGATGTCTGGCTGCATTTTATTTATAAAATTAACAATACGGGGAGGTGAGATGCTGCCGTCGGCTTCTGTTGCTTTTTGCGCTATTAGTTGACCTTTTACCTCCATGTGGGCGGCTTTTTCTGCGTTTACCCAGTAGCTTGCTACGTACATTGGAGGACTTGGGAGTTGACAGTGACGATACGCTTAAAGTCTGGAAAAGAATGGTTCCAGAAACCAAGTAAAACAAAAACAAATAAATAAATAACAGGCAGAAAACATGGTAAAATCGGCCGTCCATGGCGGCTTTTCTTTTTCTAGATTGCTTTTGAAAACACTATCGGTTGGGTTTAGGGGTGGATGGGTCAGTCGATCAGTCATTCAGTCAACAGCAAGCTAGCCTGGTTGGTTGAAGTGTACATTGCGCCCTCAAGCAGACGCACCTCCGGTCACGTATTACAATGTCCCTAGAAATGTAAACCTAGGTACATGTCCACAATGAGCCTGAGTTGATCAATTTATTTCCTAACAAAAATATTAAAATAGTAATAAATAAAAATAAAAATATTCTACTGCTCCAAATTTTGAATAAACTGTTTTGTCAAGACATTAAATTAAAGTATTTAGTTTTCTCGAGATTAGTCCCTTTATTCATCAGGGGTCGCCACAGAGAAATGAACTGCCAAATTATCCAGCATGTTTTTTATGCAAAGGTAGCCCTTCCAGCTGCAAAACTGGGAAACACCCATACATTCTCACATTCACACTTATACACTATGGCCAATTTAGTTTATTCAATTCACCTATAGCGCAGGTAGGGAACACCGGAGCACCCGGGAGGAAACCCACGTGAAGGCGGGGAGACATGCAAACTCCACACAGAAATGACAACTGGCCCAGCCGGGACTCAAACCGGGGACCTTCTTGGTGTGAGGTAAAATTAAATTAAATTAAATTAAATTAAATTAAATTAAATTAAATTAAATTAAATTAAATTAAATTAAATTAAATTAAATTAAATTAAACAAAGCAACAAAGCATTTTAGTATATATGAATGGGACCACTTTGATCACACTGTACAGATGCAACTTCTCAAAAAAGCTAAGGAAAACTAATTTAATTTTGCGTCGTGTAAACAGTCAAATAACATGCTAATGTGTAGTACAGTGCCCCTTGTGCCAATGCAAGAAACTGCGACCTGTTCAACATCTAACAAACAATGAAAATGAGTTTACTTGTTTAAAAGGTTCACCCTGTGCCTCCAGCAATAGTCCTGAACAACATAGGTGTTTTCAACACAACAGGGAGGCCGACAATGCTCCCTGTGCTTACCATTAGCAACACAGGGGTGAAACTTTGCTTTTAGCAATGCTCTGCACTTTCACTGTCTTAGCTTACCCTTAGGTGAGAGACTGGAGAGATTTCACTGCCTTACCAGGACAGCCTGTGAATTAGCAACAATATAGAAGCCTCTATAGAGACCATAATGAGGACTGCTAAGTGCATTCATGTCATGTTGCTAGGAAAGCTGCCAGAGCAAGCTTTGAATTCGGCTTCAGCCTACAAAACCCGCATAGAGCCTGGGAGAATAGCAGAAAGTCGATACACATTCACCCACTAGGTGTCCTTCAGCCAATGACAGTGTCCTGGTTAACCCATACAACTCCTCCTAATTGAATGCGCTGAAGCATGCGTCAGTTAGATCCAATCAAATGCGTTACTAGCAATAGCAGGAGTGCGAGGTCAACTGGAGGTTATGGCTATTCACATATGTCTTTGTGGTGGTCTAAATTTGTTTCTTGCTATGTGGTTAGTGTTTTCTTTTGTTAGAAAGTGAGTATGCAACAAACAATTTCCTCCTCTGTTCAAATGGACATTGTGTTTTGAGATTCAGAACAGCGGCTTATTCGTTCTGATATGCTGTCTGTTCTTCAGATGAAAGGCTGTCACTTTAGACCACTTACGCTGTCGTTTCCTAGCAAATTCGGCGAGTCTAGAACATCAAATACCAGTGGATTTTTTTTTTCACCCCCTCGATCTCCAGGTCCTCCAGTTATTATTCTGGATTAGTTTGTAAAAGCACGTACGATCTTCATTCCCTTGGCTATGACGTTCTTACTTCAGATACTACACCCCGAAACATCTGACAAGAATTTAATTTTCTATTAGAGTTCAAAGCAGTCCTCGACAATGTGGGCAATAAATAAGGCGCCACTTCATTAAGCACATGCTCTCTATCGCTCATATTTTGTGAAGGACAGAACTATCAGATAAAAGTGAACAGATTTTATTGGATTGCAAAAGAGATGTGTGTTTTTTTTTTATTCTTTTCGGAAGAATCTGTACAGTTATAAAATGCCTGTCTTTTCCAATTTATCCAACACTTAGATCATGCTGTGTAGTTTAAGGATGCACAAATAATAGGGCATGAATTGAAAGCTTAAGAGTTTTCTAAAAGCACAATGAGATCAAAGAACCAAGCATGAACATGCAAAGACAGAGTAAGGGATTTATTAAGAATGAATAATGTCTCACTGATAATGTTTTGTATCAACATGTTTATTTTATGTCAATGATGTTTTAGTGGTCGGACTAAAGAAAAAATTGGCTCAGTTTGCAATCTGATTAAAAAACTAATTAAATGCATGCAGGATTAATGCAATATTTTACTTTATTGTATCAAATGACTTAATGCTTGTGCACTGTTCAAATTTACTAACCTTTTGTTATGTTCAGGATGAAAACATCCACTGAATTAAACTGTTGTAAAAAAATACATCAGATAAATATTTATTTCTCTCTCTCTCTCTCTCTCTCTCTCTCTCTCTCTCTCTCTCTCTCTCTCTCTATATATATATATATATATATATATATATATATAATTTTTTTTTTTTTTTTTTTGTTAATCAAGCTCAGTGCTGATGAAAACAACTAAATTGTTTAGAAAATTTCCGGATTTGAACTCTTTACTTTCCAAGTTCACAAATGATGTCACTGATTTAGTGAAAAACACACACAAAATGAAGTATTTTCAATATAAAAAGTAATTGTGGACTGGATTTTTAAAAACCTTTTATCACAGTCTTGAACAGTTGAGCGATTAATAAGAGCATTGGATTTGATACATTGTTAGATTTTCATTTTATCTTCCTAATTTACTGTTGGTGCCGTTTTTGCCCCATTGACTTTCATTTTAACCACATTTCAAGAGTTCACACTTGGCTGACGATTGATTATAAAGCTTGTCTGGCATGCTGTCCCGGGAAAGAGCCCTGAGTTCATAAGATCTTTGAGCCCGGGGCTCCCTCCCATTTGCAAGGCGAGAGAGGAGTTTGAGCTCAGGTAGATCTCGAGAACTCTCCTGCTGTAGTAGCTAATGAACAGATAGTGATTGCTCTTAAGAAATAACTACTTACTAGGAGCTTGTCTATGGTGATTTGGATTAGTCAATTAACGTAAGTTGCTTGTTTTTGGACAGTGGGAGAAAAACAAGGAAAACCCATGTGAGCACGAGGAGAATGTGTAAACTCTGCACAGAAACGTGTGCTCGCTTGGTAAGGACTAGAACCAGTGACTTTCTTGCTGTGAGGTAACAGTGCCAACCACTGGGCCACCGTGCCACTCGTCTAGGAAAGGAGAAGAAATAGGGGTGAAAGGGGGATTCTTCAAAACAAAGATGGCTGTGATATGGAACTAATAACTCATAAAACTCATAAATTGGATAACGCGGGACCAGCCGCAAGCAATCATAAGCATGTGATCCTCTCGAAATAACCTTATAAATAAACTTCACTTGATGGTGTATAAATACACAGTCTTTGTTTTTGTTTACTCCATGTAGTTCTGAGAGTTCTTTGAGAGATATTTGTATATAAAAATGAGACACTTCGAGGTATGTGCGTAAAGGTCACTCTCACAGACATACACACACTTTAAATGGAGTTAACTTGTTAACAAAGGTTCAGCGACAGAACCATGCCTTACTTTGTCTCCTTAACCAATCACCTACTCCCTAAAACTTATTTAAGCCAGACCAGCCCTCTAGCATTGTTCTTCCGATTTTTTCAAACCCACCCTGCCTCCCTCTATTCCCTCGCTTCCCATTTCCTATAACCCTCTCTTCACTCCTAGGTTAAATCAGGGGGGTCCAATCACTTTACCAAAATAATAAAGAGACGGTACCCCCACTCTGCGTCTCTGGGCATCATCGTAAGATGCCCGATCAACCTACCTACCTACCTGTTAACTGTTTATCCTCTTACTTTCCTTCCCCTTCATTCCAATGTTTTCTTAGCATCCCCTTCTTCCCTACATCCCAACAATAATGTCTAGCTCAAAGTGTGCTGAGGTCCATGTCGGGGAATTTGTTGTTATACTTCAAATAAAATCCATTAACCAAGCTTATTTTTGCACAGGCCTATCAAAAGGAATAATGGTGCCAACTAATGATAAACAGTAAAAATGACAAATGTTACCTTTTCCTTACTAGAAAAACCACCAACATTTAAAAATGCATGATTATATGGTGTCATGGCTTTGTAATCAAACGAATGTGGTTATAATGGAAATCAATGGGGCAAACGCAGCCACCAACAGTAAATTAGGGAGAAAAAAATAAAATCAACCAAAAACAATGCATCAAAGGCAATGTTGTTTCACATTTCTAAGTTTTTGATAAAAGGTGAAAAAATCCAGTTCACAACTACTTTTTATATTGAAAATGCATCATGCTTTTTTTTTTTACCAAATCAGTGACATCATTTATGAATTTGGCAATTAAAGTGTTTAAAAATCCTGTTATTTTCTGAACAATTTAGTAGTTTTGATCAGGACTGAAGGTGATACAGATTTATTCAAAACATTTTTAAAAAATAATCTGATGCAGTTTTACTGCAGTAAGTGTGTGGATGTTTTCATCCTGAGCATAACAAAAGGGTAGGAAATTTGCCCAGAGTGTATTGTTGAGTTTTGTTAAAAATTCTAGGCATTTTCCCAAAATATATGTCAAAATAAGATTTGTCACCAAAAATCCTTCTGCTAGCTGAAACACATTTTTCGTGGCAAAATTAAGACACAAAATCACCCCAGAGTGGATGAAAACATCCTCAACAGAACACAAGGGTTCAAATAAAATCCCAAATTATGGTCAAATTAATGTTCAGTCATGATTTATTCATCATTCATTTTCCTTCGGCTTAGCCCCTTTATTTATCAGGGGTCGCCACAGCGAAATGAACCGCCAACTTATCCAGCATATGCTTTACGCAGCGAATGCCCTTCCAGCTGTAACCCATCAATGGCAAACACCCATACACTCTTACTAACACACATAAACTACAGGGGTAAACCGGAGCACTCGGAAGAAACCCACGTCAACAAGAGAAGAACATGCAATCTCCGCACAGAAATGCCAACTGACCCAACAGGGGCTCGAACCAGTGACCTTTATGCTGTGAGGCAAAAGCGCTACCCACAGTGCCACCACGCCGCCCTCTATCATCATTTAGCTTAAAAATATATTTGTATGTAAAAATTAAACAACATGCCAAAGATGTCAAAAAGTGATCATACCAACTCACTTACTATTCTTCAGCTTAGTCAGGGGTCGTCACAGCGGAGTGAACCACCAGTTACTCTGGCATATGTTTTTATGCAGTGGATGCCCTTCCAGCCACAGTGATTATCCTAAATTAGAATTTATTTTCAATGGTGTAATACTTCTTGCAGAAAAAGGCTAAAAACCTTGTGATTTGAAGGATGGAGACAAAATAGAATGGTTTAAAATGTCTACCAATATTGTTTTTCTGAGCTACACTGTGATCCTTGAACCTTTTTTAATGTTTACAAATGATTCTTAATTCTTTATAATCAGTGTTTTTGGTATATAAGCTATTATTACACTAAATGACCTTGAAGTGGTGGAAAATTCTGTAAATCACGATGAAAACGTAAGGCGGCAATTACATTTAAAGCCAAATTCACTTTAAAGACAAACAAAGGCTAAAAACCCCACACATCCCAAAAGTGTTTTAAACATCCAGACAGAATTTTCTATTCTAATTTCCTCAAGGCTGTTAGCCTTCTGTGAGCTGACGATCTCAGAACATTTTACACGTTCAGGCAGACTCAAACGGACCCTTGTGAAACATATTAACTAGTGACAACCGAAAACAACGAATATTGTTCTGAGCAGCAACAACTAAAGCAGACGGCACTGATGTGTGTTTGGGGAGACCAGAGATAACATGGCAGAGAGGGAAGAGACGATTTTGGAGAATTAAAAAGGACAGTAGAGGGGAAGAAGTGGGTTAGTGATTGATATTAGGAAGGAAAGGGGGAAATGAAATAAGACATTGAAAGGCAGGAATAGAAATCAAGCATATGACAGAGGATGAGACAGATGAAGACAAAAGGACACAAGTCGAGAGAGATTGTGTGTGTGTGTGTGTGTGTGTGTAAGAGCTCTGGTCTATTTGTGGTGCAGATAAGAGCTGAGACAGTTGGCATCACAGTATGGTAGTGGAGGCAAAGGGCTGGTCTGTGCGTTCATGTGTGTGTGTGTGCTTGTGTGTGTTTTAAGGGGTTGGCAGGGAAGTTCGATGGGGCAGAGGAGCATAACCCTGAACGTTTGCTGCAGTCACATCAAACCAGTCACATTGGGCTGTTAACTTCGTTCTCACAGCCCAAGGGTTTGTTCAGCCAAGCATGAAGTTTCTGTCATCAAAAACACTTTGAATGCCAGGCGCTCAAAGTTAGAGATTCTAAAAAGCCTTTATTAAAACAAGCCTTTAAGACCATGTGAATTTTTTTTACAATGTTTATTTTGGGACGGCACGGTGGCGCAGTGGTTAGCACTGTCACCTCACAGCGAGAAGGTTGCTGGTTTGAGTCCTGGTGTTACATTGAACAGTGATCTAGCAACTAGCTACTTTTAGCGAACTACCACTCCCCGCATGCACCTCGCACACACCTGTTCCTGTTACCTACTGATTACACACACAGCCTAAGGATCATTATTCATTATTAACTGATTAAATGGACTTTATAAATAGCACACACACACACATTTCAGCGCTGAGTCTTGTTAATCTTCGTTTTCTGAGGCATATGTAATTTATTAAAGAGGAAAAAAAGCCTATATTGGCTTCTGCTACCACAGCAAATTCCATCTCTGCATCCCAAATGGCACACTATGCAATTAATCACTATGTACTTGTGCACTTACACACTCAACAACACAGTGTATGAATTTAGTGTCATCCCAATTGGAACACTAAAGTGTTTTTACTTACTGGAAATTCAAACCATTTCCCAGATGACATTTGATGGTTGCCAAATTGGTTAAATAAATGACCAAACAACCAAATAATACCTGCCATGCTTATAATCGTACTCACCATTGGAAGGCGGCATAATCTTGTAGGAGAATTTAGCTTTCACCATCCAAAATAAATAAAGTAAGCCAAATTCAGTGCCCAATAGCTCCGCCCCTTTAGATATGTGAGCAAAGCTGTAGTCGTTGAGCGCATAAAGTGTCCAACATTCCACACGTATTTTGAATGACTGAATAAGTGCATCATAACATTTTAAAGATGTGTGAATGCACTACTTATACTATTTATATTACAAAAAGGTAGAATATAGTGCATTAGTAAGTGATTTGCAACAAACCGCATGTTTCTGTTTGATATTTGGTGCCATTTTGCCAGTAAGTAACAATTTTGTTGTCTTTGACTCATTGGATGGAAGCGGTGCTTAATGGATATTCTATTGATCCCCTAGTTTTTCGTGATTCCGTGATCACTGAATCCAACGTAAAATTGCATAAAGTCGAAAATATTTGCAACCCTGCAAAATTCTCAATTTAAACGCAAAATTATCGCAAAAATTTAAATAATCTCATAAAACATCCATTTACAAACCATATAGTCAAATTATATTTATTTCAGTTTGCAATGAATTGCTTTACATGACTTATAGACGTTGCATACACAGCGCACATGACGTATTTGTGTGTCTCTCGAAAAATGACATTTCATCTGCGCCCTTACAATCATTACATTAAAAGGAATGTGGGTTTTTAGCTAGTGCAGTAAGCAGACGCACATGAAGCAAGAGTGACTTACATCTGAAGTCAAAGCAAAGATGGGATTAGATATCCTGTGGCACGAATCGGTGTTCTAACAAACGGAGCAATGGAAGAGACAGAAGGAAAGATGAAGGACATTATTTGTGTTTGACATATATGGCTGGTATTATGATGTGCGTCAAATCGAAAAATTATTCCGTTTAACTCTTTCCCTGTAGTTAACGAGAGAAAACGCTTCATTGCCACTGACGAGTTTTACAGCAATCTGCATTTTAGATGCATTTTGGCAGGGAAAGTCCTAACACATGTGCTGAGTGAGGTAAATGATGTCAGATGCTCTGGCGAGTGAAATCAGAGAGAAAGTAAGATCATGGATAAAAATAAGAGTTATACAACTTTCCTTTGGCTAAATCCCTACCATTTTAGATCTGTGTTAGATCTTGACTCGACAAGACACCAAAATAAAGAAGCTTTATTTTTATGATTTGTGTCATTGTGTCAGATTGCACATCCAACATAGTAGGCTACCTAATATGGTAAATAATAATATATAAATAGGATATAGTTTAAGTCAGAATTATTAGCCCCCCTTTGATTTTTTTTTCTTTTTTAAATATTTCCCAAATGATGTTTAACAGAGCAAAGAAATTTTCACAGTATGTCTGATAATATTTTTTTCTTCTGGAGAAAGCCTTATTTGTTTTATTTCAGCTAGAATAAAACCAGTTTTTAATTTTTTTAGAACTATTATAAGGTCAAAATTATTAGCCCCTTTAGCTATATTTTTTTCAATAGTCTACAGAACAAACCATCATTATACAATAACTTGCCTAATTACCTTAACCTGCCTAGTTAACCTAATTAGCCTAGTTAAGCCTTTAAATGTCACTTTAAGCTGTATAGAAGTGTCTTGAAAAAAATCTAGTAAAATAGTTTTTACTGTCATTATGACAAAGATAAAATAAATCAGTTATTATGAATGAATTATTAAAACTAGTATGTTTAGAAATATGTTGAAAAAATCTTCTCACCATGGGAATTACCATCACAAAATCAATTATTCTTATTGCAAAAAATGCCCCCCAAAAATCTTGAAAAACTAGGGGGTCTGATTCTGGTTTTGCACAAAAAAATCTAATTTACATCATTGGTTGGGAACATGACTCAAATAACCACTCCCTACAAGTCAACCAACACATCTGAATGCAAAAAAAAATCTAACCTTGAAGCAGATGAACTACAGTAGCAAAACACCTGGTCTTAGCGGTTTCCTTGGTCTGTCCTTTAGCTAATTTTATGACATTTCTGCTGGAAAAATGCTGCCTGCTCATCTAAACACCAAACAGGGACACCAAAAAAATCATTGCCGCTTGTTTTTTTTTCCAGCAGTGATTTAAAAGAAATTGTATTTTTGTGTGATATTAAATGTAAGTTGCCTGAAGTACCAAATTCTAACCCTCACGGGTATAACTGTGTGCAAGTATGACCAAGCTTTAAACATGTTCATGTACAAATTCACATCAATGTGTGTGTGCTTCCAGAGCGTGTAATGTGCACTTCATCCAGGCCAGAATGTGACTGATGTGTGCTGGCAGCTCCCTCGAGCCCCACAGACCCTGTGTGTGGAGCGTTCATTCTTCCAGTGGAGAGCAGCTGACCCATGTCCAGCCTGCTGAATGCCATCTCTCACCCTCATTCTCTTTCGATGCCCTCTCTCACTTTCTCACATCCTTCTCACTTCCTCTAAGGCTACTATTAAGGCCCTGCTGTTGGGAACACTGTGTGTCCATGCAAAGAGGATCAATATGCCAATCGGACTCTAAGGGAGTGAACAGAAGTGGCTGCTGGGAGAATATCAGAGCTGAAGTGAAGCGTGATCGCTGTCCGTGCGAGACTGAACCCATACCTGCTGGCAAAATGCTCGATCCGGCTGTGCGTGTCTGCATGAGGCAGCCTGGGAGATGAGCAGGGCCTGTCAAAACACCAACACACACATCTGTTAGCAAAGTAGCTTGTTATGTATGAATGCTTGGGTGCAACATGTCTTGGCTGGTCTATGAACTCGGTCAGGCTGTTTGGGATAAAGGTTTTAGAAAAGTTTTGGGTGATTTTTTTGGGTAGTCATTACGGATGATCTTAATCATACAGATGAGTGGGCTCTGCGTATGCACCAGACACTTTCTTAACACTCCATGTTTCTGGAAATGTTTCTGTGCAATTCTTAGTGTGCAAGCGTGACAATGAGTGAGCTTGACAAACCACTTGTAGGAGAAACGCTTTTTCTCTACACATGCTCGGAAAAAAAAAAAAAAAACTAAGATTTATGATAGCAATTAGGGATGCACGATGTATCGGCAGCCAAATCGATATCAACCGATAAATGCTGTTTTTAATGGTATCATTATCGGTCCGATATCAAAATTAGGCCGATATCTTTAAACCAATAGATTTCGTAATTGTACAAAACAGCCTGGCTTGCGCATGCACGGGTAGAACTTGTCCAGACTTGTCCAGTACACTATAATGAAGCTTTCCTCACATTGTTTATTCCTTCAAAGTATGTCTGTGTGGTATTGCTGTGCATTAATAACTCAGTAATTAACCATACTCCTTAATATTGTTTATATGTTTGATAGATCGTCATTGTGTATTTTGGTTAAAAAAATCGCCTCAGGAAACAATATTAAATGTGTAAACATAATGGCAGTGATGCATTTAATTTGTTTAAATGTCCTAATCAATGTGTTGTTTGTCATATATTGTTGATGCAAGAATGTATTTAGCTTGATCGGCTAGCATTGTATGATAGACAAGCAGCACCCACATGTACATGTGTTCAAAAGAACTTATGACACATTTCTGAAGTAAAACACAATATCTGTATTTAGCTTTTCGCTCTAAACTGTCAAAACACCTCTCAAAACACTTTTAAGAACATTAGATATTTGTACATACTGTATGAACATTACTGTAACAGGTTTTATTCAAGCTTATTCAGCTGGTTTTATTTTCATTTTATTTAAAATATATTTATTTGTTTGTTTGTTCATTAAGTCCCATTTTGTTATTTAAGTTATTATTTTATGCAACAGTCAAGTTGAATGTTAATTTGCTATGTGAAGAAAAGGAAAAAAATATATTTTTTTTATGAGGTTTTTAAAATAAAATCAGTTGTTTGCTGTGTAAAAATACAACATTTTTAAATATTTATACTTATATTTATTGACCAATACAGTCATCATTACATCATGAGTAATCGGTTATCGATATCAGCCAGATAAATCCATATTGGTGCATCCCTAATAGCAATTATATACTGCTGCTTTTATGATCACTTGAAGTGCTTCTTTTATTCTCATTTGCATAAAATTTTCTGCTAAATAAATAATATCAAAAACTCATCTAATTATTATCTAACCCATCCAAAACTCAACTAATTATTACCTAACCCATCCAAAACTCATCTAATTATTATCTAACCCATCCAAAACTCAACTAATTATTATCTAACCCATCCAAAATTCAACTAATTATTACCTAACCCATTCAAAACTCATCTAATTATTATCTAACCCATCCAAAACTCAACTAATTATTACCTAACCCATCCAAAACTCAACTAATTATTATCTAACCCATCCAAAACTCATCTAACTGTTTTGTTTGTTTTGTATTTAGTTTTTTAGAAAAATAATGTTTAGATATTATTTACTAGAAAAAAAATGTAACATAGGTTGACCAAAAATGGTTTGTGGCTCTTGTAGCTGCAACATATATTAAAAAAAAAAAAATATATATATATATATATATATATATATATATATATAATAACTGGAATTACAAATATGTACATTTATGTTCTATATACAGCTATATACAGTATACATAAGAATGTCATTTGGGAATGTCAGGAAACCAGCTTTATTAAGCAAAGACCAATAAACAATCTAGGTTTAATTTCTTAACTAAAGACATCTGGTTTTAAGGAGGTTGTGTATTCTAGTAGCTGTTATCTTGTCTAAAGAAATGGATCTAAAAAAAAAAAAAAACTGTTCATTTACTCATTTACTCACCCCGTTCTTGTTCCAAACCTGTTTCAGCTTTTTTCTTCTTTTTCTTCATAAAATAAATGAATAAATAAATATTTTTGAATAATGGTAAAACAGGTAACCGTTGACATACTACTTTTTTTGCCACTATGCATGTAAATGGTGACCGGTTAAAAGAAACACACAAAAGTTTGGAACCACTTGAGGGTGAGTAAATGAAATGTGCACCTTTGGGTGAACTATTCCTTTAAGCTTACTTTACACAACAGACAAGCCGCTATTTAGCTGGTTTACCAGGCAGTCTCCAGGCCTGACCCACTGAAATTTGCAACCCAGGCTCATTCCGATTACGTACCCATATATACATTTCAGGAGAGTGCAAAATATGTCCCAGGAGCTACGCTTTTTTGCAGTTTTTGTTCTGT
Organism: Danio rerio; assembly: GCF_052040795.2. Classification (NCBI taxonomy): domain Eukaryota; kingdom Metazoa; phylum Chordata; class Actinopteri; order Cypriniformes; family Danionidae; genus Danio; species Danio rerio. Next base: position 45,230,576 of record NC_141034.1, read on the forward strand.
TGAAGGCTTTTTCAGATCTGAAATTTCCGTCACGAGTGCCATGTTTACCTGCTGTTCTCGTGTAAATCCACCAGTGGCTGCTTTCAACTGATTAACTGACTGACCGATTAACCGACCGATAACCCCACCCTCCCCCTTTCCCTATACCCAAACAATAGTGTTTTCAAAAGCATCGATTAACTCACCCACCCCCTTCCCTAAACCCAACCGCAGTGTTTTAAAAAGCAATTCAGAAAAAGAAAAGCTATCGCCTGATGTTTCACTACATTTTCAGATTTTACCACATTCTCACCCTGTTGATTACTTGTTTATTTTTTGGCTTCTGTTTTTGTCTTATCTGCTTGCTGGAACCGGACTCAAACCCCGTCGAATGTGTCGAGCTACTGGACAAACTATTAACAGCAGAAAAACTGCCCACATGCATGTTAGAGGTTAGCTGCAAAATCATTTTAAAAACGAAATGTAGCCATTCGTACTTCTGGCTACCTAATTCGCGATCTCCAAAAACAAATATAGGGCTACGTTTCAGAATGAGCCTACATTGGAAATTTGACATAAACCTTTCTAAAAGCAGCCATCAAGACCAGCCTAAGACCATCAGACCAGCACATGCTTGTTAAAGATGCTTAGATTCACCACGGAAGTAAAGTTATTCTGGAGTGCACTGTGTTCAGTCCCACGGCACTTCACTTATGAACCTTATGAAGAGCACAACGGCTCTACGGTGTGATTCTCATCAGCGGAGACAGAAAGTCAAACTCACGTCTCAGAGCTCTCCACCTCCAGTACTGATTGAACAGGCAGGTATCCCCTCTGAGGGTGTTTACTAAAATACTGCTTCGAGCGGAACTTGTTCTTCAACGTCTTCGCGAAGTCCCGCATCTTCTCACCTGAGGTCGTCTGGAATGATTCAGAAAGAGAGAGGAAAAGAGAAAGAGAAAAATTAGTATGAGCGATTGAGACATAACTCATCCTCCACATAACATTCCTTCATCAGTACAGAACATTTGTCTTTCTCCAATCTCTATCTATCATCTCTTGAGGAGCTACACAAAGCCGCTGCGTAATAAAGACATCCACCTATAAAATTCTAGAGTGGAGCATGGGAAAACCATTAAGCAAATGGCCCTGTGTTGTATTTCACAGCATGAGATCAATTCAGTTTAATTCATATTTATTTTGCGTAGTGCCTAAGTGATTGAATTAGAAGCCTTAAAGCAAGCACGGAAGCTGCCAGTTGGCAAGGAAGAAGCCGCATTTGTACCGGGGTGTAGTACTCCATGATGGGATAGTGTAGTTTCTTGCCCTTGGTTGTTCGGCCCGTCAGAAAACACGTCTGGCAGATGTCCACATTGAATTGTTTTAGACTTCGGTATCTGAAACACATTGTGATGAAACAGAGATGCATTTTACATACAGATATAGATGTGTTCATTTTGACTGTAACAGTTTACTACCAGCATGGTGGATAGTGATGGGTTTGCCAGCAAATCAAAGCTCTTTCTATTGAGTTATGTTGAGTAAAACAATTCCCCAATGTGTATAAAAAGAGTATTATTACCATACATTGCCAATCAAATATTAAAGGTGCTGTGTGTAAATTTTGACTTTTCTAAAGCATTAAAATACCATAATACGTTTGCAGATATTTAAGAAACATGCCAAGTGAACATTCTTGTTTATCTGAAAAACAATGTTGAAGTCAGATATTTTGCTTTGAAAAAGTGCATTCCATGCTGAAACGTCTGTCTTTGTTTATTAACCCGCCCTCTGCCAGTTTAGCCAATTATATTTCAGCACCCTGGGCTGCCTTTGTGGAAAATTGCGTATTTTGTTCATTGAGTCAGAAAGGCTAACAAAGTACGCATCCGTGACCAAAATGTGACCTCCGGTGGACATTAGCAGACTTTGAAACGAGATGCAGATTCAGAGTTCCACATGAGGTTATTTACAATTATCAAATAATATAAACATTACAAATGTAAACATTAGATGAGCAGGTTACATTGTTACTCTGTGTCCTAACAACACTCTACATGATGAGATTTGCAGAAATAAGTAATTTGTCTGTTTGAACTAGACGAAAAATGACAGAAATTGAAATACAGCCATTCAGAAGCACAGAATAGTGCACTCACTGCACTCCAACAAAATGGTAATGTTTATAATATAATTAATACATATTAAACCTCTTTGACATTATTAAATGCACACTGTCACAGTTCTGAAGTTCAATTTTCAAACAATTTATTTTATTTTGAAGATCTGAGGTGAACTCTCTGCTTTTCTGCTTTCATTCAAACTCACAATGTTAGCGTCTAACACTAAATAAAGCAAATGAGGTGTACTTAAGGGGATCATTGTCAGTTTACCCTGTTGTTCAGCTGTGAGAAATACAAGTCTTTTCTAATATATATATATATATATATATATATATATATATATATATATATATATATATATATATATATATATATATATATATATATATGAGATCACACACACACAAACATGTGTATATCTATCTATCTATCTATCTATCTATCTATCTATCTATATATATATATATATATTCATTCATTTATTTCATGTGCTGGTTAGAACAAAAACCCCTTTTAATATGGAAAAATTCCTTCTATTGCGTGCCGTTGCTTTTATATAGAACCTGGTTTACATCAGCCTTTAATCAGCAATTATGCTCAACAGTCCTGATGGTGTTGTCAATCTGGCAACCTGCGCTTGTGTGTGTTTTGAACCAGGTGTGCAATACTTAGTTCATCCACTCGGTGTCAAACTTACATACTGCACCCTTAAGGATAAGTATATTTTTTTGTAATAAATTTGTTACACGTTATGTAACATGGCACCTTAAAATAAAGTATAACCAATTTTTGCAGTAATTTTAAATAGTTGGCTTAAAAGAACACTTTTTCTTTTTGTAGGCTCTTTTTACAACTCCTTTAGAGTTGCATTTTACCATTTTTCAATCCATTCAGGCAATTTCTGGGTCTAGTCGAAGCACTTTAGGCTTAGGTTAGCTTAGCATAAATCAATGAATCAAATTAGACCATAAGCATCCCGCTCAAAAATGTCAAAAATAACTGTGATCATTTAAAGCTTAATATGTCTGTTGTTATATTTTGTTCTTTGTAATCACATAGTGGTGTATTGACCTTATTCTTCAATGCGGAAGTGCGCTCGTTTTGCGATTGTTTTAGAACTTCCGGTTCAGTTGCCAATGGTAGAAATGACTAGGAATAATAAACAGCAGAAAATGGTCAAACTACTTACTCTACAAACAAGTGTTTGTATGACTATACAGACAAAGTAGAATAATATAATAGGAAATATATGTTGTAACATTAAGCAGTAGAAGAAGCTGTTTTAACGTCTAAAAATGAATGGAAATGAATGAGACTGGAAGTTTCGAGCCAAAAAGATGGCTAACCCGCTCGAATGCAAAGAATAAGGTAAATAGAAAGTTCAAAGAAACAGTATTACTTTCTGTAACAATAAATAATCAATTTTGACTCATTTTAACACTTCTTGAATAAAATAAACAAAGCAATACACAAAGGAGACAAAATACTCATTTTAGAGGAAATTTTCAAGGGGCATTTAGTGGTTTTTGCATCTAAACTCTTTATACTATTCTTATTACTCAGTTAGTCTTTTCTTTCTTACTTTTATTTTGTTAAATATAACTCTTTCAACTATATAAAACATTTAGATGAAAGCCGTTTTATTCAGCATCTCTTTAAAAGGAAAGTAAGCATAAATAATAGATGAACAAAAACATTATTAAAAATGAAACAAACGAACATAACATAGAACAAAATCTTTTGCCAAATTATAAAGAAATAAATATAAAAGTGTTCACAGATTTCTCTTTTCGGTTAATGTCATTTACAAACACAAATTAAGCCATTAACTTATACTGTTGAAGTTAGAATTATCAGCCCTCTTGTATATTTTTTTCCCTCAATTTCTGTTTAACCGAGATATTTTTTTCAACACATTTCTAAACAGTTTTAATAACACATTTATAATAGCAGAATTATTGTATCTTTGTCATGATGATAGTAATAATATTTTACTAGATCTTTTTTAAGGCACTAGTATTTAGCTTAAAATGAAATTTAATGGCTTATGGTTATTTAGGTTAATTAGGCAAGTCTTTGTATAATAATGGTTTGGTCTGTGGACAATCAAAAAAATAATAATGCTTATTAACATTTAATAATGAGTTTATGCCTAACATTACGAATGAATTATTTGCTAATGCTTAATAAAGAGTTCATAGTGCACTCAGAAATAAAAGTACGCGAGTTGTCACTGGTACAGGTACACATTTGTATTTAAAGGGTCCATATTGGTACCTAAAAATATATATATATATATATATATATATATATATATATATATATATATATAATTAGTACCTAAAAAAATTAAGAGGAACACTTTTGTACTTTTTAGGTACAAATTTGTACCTTTTGAAAAGGTACTACTCCAGTGACAACTCGCGTACCCTTATTTCTGAGAGTGTGTGTAGTTATTATAGTGCTACCCAATATTCCTTTCATCACGATAGGGCAAAGACTAGGTTCCAAATAATATAAATATGTTATATTTTAAGTCCAAACTTATATTTTTTTTCTGTTTTTTCTGTAAAACATGGGTAAGATGTTCCAGGGGAATTAACTCATTTATCATTAATCCATTCATTCATTCATTCATTCATTCATTTTCTCTTTCAGCTTAGTTCCTTTATTAATCTTGGGTCGCCACAGCGGAATGAACCACCAACTTATCCAGCACATGTTTAAAGCAGCGGATGCCCATCCAGCCACAACCTATCACTGGGAAACATCCATACACACTCACTCACACTCATACACTGCGAACAATTTAGCCTACCCAATTCACCTGTACCGCATGTCTTGGTACTGTGGGGGAAACCGGAGCACCCGGAGGAAACCCACGCGAACGCAGGGAGAACATGCAAACTCCGCACAGAAACACCAACTGACCCAGCCGAGGCTCGAACCAGCGACCTTCTTGCTATGAGATGACAGCACTACCTACTGCGCCACTGCGTCGCATATCATTAATCCAATTAAGTAAAAAAAAAAATCTGGCAGCAAAGTTTAATTTATAATACAATTTATTTTTGGCTGATGAAAAAATGCATAAGGTATACCCAAAATCAATGAAACTGGATCAAAACCCAACTGCATGCTAAAGATGTATTTGGGACATATTTAAAAAGAAAGAAAAAAAAAAAAAATAATAATTTTAACTTCAGCTGTATATATAATACATAATATATTACTCCCCCTTTCGAAATGTACTTCTACAATCTTGAAACCTCTAATTAGCAATAAAGAACATATTTTAATCATGTTTCTCACCTGAAGCCCTTGATAGGGCACTGTTTACAGATGTAGCAGCGCGCCTGGTGTTTAGCGGTTTCAGCCACAGTAACACGATGCAGAACTGGAAGCCACACCACCGACTGAGGCTCCAGACTCATCCACTCCAAGAAGTGAGACAACTCGATCGCCGACTTTCCGGAAACCTGGAGAAAACACACAAGAGAAAGACAGCAACAGTTAGCACCATATTGCTCATTGTGCATGCCTAATTAAGCACCAAAACAACTAGCATATCCGTTCGTTGAATGAACTTTCTCGACCCATAGGGAATCGCGGAAACAATCACAAAAGAAGCTGGACCTTGTTACGACGACACGATGGAAAACGGATGACAGGCTATAACCCTAATAAAAGAGGATGAGATAAAAGTCTGGAACGTGCTAAATTCTCATTAAATACGCATCGGAGATACATTAAAGGGTTGATTTCCCTTGGGTGCATTCTGAGGCTCGGGCAAAGCTTTATAATTAACATGAGCATCTCTAGTTTGGCCCTCGGTAGTCGCTGGAGTGTGTCGTCTCCTGAGAGGGCATGGCTGTGTATGTGTGCCTCTGTGTGTGTGTTTTAAGCAGCGTTTGTAGTCTGGGACTCGTACCAAAGTCTGCAGTGTGCTGGAGTCGAGCTGAACACTCCAGAAGTTTCACTGAAACAACAAAAGGAGATCTTCTAAACAGTCCACGCCACTGGGAGAGCCGAGGGTTTCTCTTGAGATGCTTCATAACTTCAAACAAAGTGAATCAGTCTTTTCATCTAGACACACGCTGGCCAGCTGAGCCGCATCATTGTCAGTCTGTCAGGATTAATGAAGCAAAAATTGGGGGAATTGGAAAGCACTGATTGGCAGCACGGTGGCATTTCGGCCATTAATAAAAAAAAAAATAATAATAATAATAAAATTCTAATCATGTGTGTCTGAATGTGTGGATATGCTCTTGAATGGAATGGGATTTAATTAAGGGTTGACACACATGAGGATAAAAGCTTTAAGGCCATTTTGCAGGAAACCTGAGGCCTACACCGGTTTCGTAATTAGGCTGTCGGTGAAATGAAATGCTGAAAGGTTACGTTCCATTGAGACGCACACCTACATTTTCAGAATTACAGCCTCGTAAGAGTAATGAGAGATAAGATGATGCCAACTGGTATTACTTTTTAACCATTCCTCAGTGTGAATTATTAAGTCTAAAACATACTCGACATTAGGTATGCTAAAGCAAACCCATTCAAAAGTCATTTAACATGTATAGTTGTGTTTTGACACAATTCATATGACTTATTGTAATTCATTTTACTTACCATAAGAATGCATTAGAAGCAAATAAATTTTTTATTTTTTAGGTCACCGGCCACTTTATTAGGTACACCTTACTAGTACAGGGTTGGATCCCCTTTTTCCTTTAGAACTGCCTTAATCCTTCGTGGAACAGATTCAACAAGGTGCTGGAAATATTCCTCAGAGATTTTGGTCCATATTGACATGATAGCATCACGCAGTTGCAGCAGATTTGTCGGCTGCACATCTATGATGCAAATCTTTCATTCCACCACATCCCTAAAGGTGCTCTATTGGATTGAGATCTGGTGACTTTGTAGGCCATTTTAATACAGTGAACTCATTGTCATATTCAAGAAACCAGTCTGAGATGATTCGTACTTTATGACATGGTACATTCTCCTGCTGGATGTAGCCATGTTCTTGGCTTACAGGAGTGGCACTCAGTGTGGTCTTCTGCTGCTGTAGCCCATCCGCCTCAAGGTTGGACAAGTTGTGTGTTCAGAGATGCTCTTCTGCAGACCTCTGTAGTAACGAGTGGTTATTTGAGTTACTGTTGCCTTTCTATTAGCTAGAACCAATCTGGCCATTCTCCTCTGACCTCTGGCATCAGCAAGGCATTTGAAACCACAGAACTGCCGCTCACTGGGAATTTTCTTTTTTTCGTTTTCTGTAAACCCTAAAGGTGGTTGTGCGTGAAAATCCCAGTACATCAGCAGTTTCTAAAAAAACTCAGACCAGCTCATCTGGCACTAACAACCATGCCACGTTCAAAGTCACTCAAATCACGTTTCTTCCTCATTCTGATGCTCGGTTTGAACTGCAGCAGATCGTCTTGACTATGTGTACATGTTTAAATGCATTGAGTTGCTGCCACATGATTGGCTGACTATAAATTTGCATTAATGAGCAGTTGTACATACCTAATAAAGTTGCCATTGAGTGTACTTTACTGTATAAAAAAGTTGGGTAATGTTTGGGATCAATAATTTTATTAGTTTGTTCGTTCGTTCATTCGTTCATTTAATTATTTATTTATTTATTTATTTATTTATTTATTTATTTATTTATTTATTTATTATTTATTTATTCATTTGTTGGTTCATTCAAACAGAAACCGTTATTTAAATACTGTTACAAACACTTTTTTACTGTATTTTGTAAGAAAGAAATACTGGCTAGGTAAGTTTAAAAACATTAAACTGTCTACATTTATTTGAGCAGCATTGTAAGTGCAACAAAAAGGTTACAGCAAAAAAAGGAGTTTTCCTTTACAAAAAAAAAAAAAAGATTTTAAAACATATTTTTATCATTTATATGTATTGATTTTTTAGGGGATGACTGGGGTTATATACCCCATATTAAAGATCTATTAGTAGAAATACATTTTTATATAAATTTTAATATTTGTGTTAATTTTTATATAAGCTTTCATTGTAATAATTATATTACAATAATTTGATAAAGGAGGGACATACATTAACATATTTATACAATGTGTTTAGAGAGCTCTTAGGAATATTAATAGTATGCAAAATACTCACTGTCAATAGAAAACCATTCTAAAATATAAAATAATTTTGGTTTTAAATAATATTCTAGAATGTTTAGAATATCAGTAATAAAACGACATCATACTTTTCATATTCCAGTTATAAATGATTGATTTCAGATATTGATTTCACCAAAGCTTTACCTGTATATCTAAGCTTCTATCAAAACATCATGACCAATATAAAGAGAAACGTTTAAAAATAGCCACTGTTTTTTTGCTTTTCTGTTAACCTAGCCGTTAAAGACACTTAAGTTACACACTTCACTTTTAATGGCACAGAAGAGACCTCTATTGTCCCCTTGAGGACACAAGTTTGATGCAGGCACAGTAAAGGCGAAATCCACGTTTAATAAGAACAACACGACAACCAAGCATTTGCGTTGGGAGCGTTTTCGGTCAGTGACTCACTAAAACCCAATGGAATAAAGTAACAGAACAGCTCTTTAATCTCTTCGCGTTCCAGCCCAAAAACCCAGGAGAAGCAGAGCCCAGTTAGAGAGAGAGCGAGGCCAAGAGAGAGAAACGTGACAGGCAATAAAAGTGAGAAAGGAAAGTGAGAAAGTATGCCTCTGGTACAAATGTTTAAGAAGATTTGCTCATCACAGAGAGTGTAGAGGGAGGCCTTTCATCATATCAACAGAAAGTATATCAGAGGAAAAGAGAAAATGAAAGAGGGAATTGGGTTAGCGGAGATGAACGATCGACCAGCCAGAAATAGTAATCGGCTGGTTATTGCACCAAATGCGAGATTGGCAACTGGCGAAAGTTTTTTAGTTTTTTTATTTTAGCCATTTTCTATCCCAGACTTGCATACAAACTACACTGCAATGATTTTATAGTACAAAGTCTGTAAATGGAGTGTTAACAGAGGCCAGACATGCTATAGACAGAGCACAGGCATTTCAGCACAGGCCACAAGTTATGCTGCTTTAACTGCATGCATTATTGACTTTTTCATTTCATACTTCCACAATTTCATGGTGTTAAACATTAAATTGAATGAATATGCAGATAAAACAAACACATAGTCTATTACATTAACGTTAAGCCATTCGGCAAGGTAGCCCAGGCAGACAGATAAATTCACTGTCATCATGGCTCCAAAAATTCATGTGTTTCATTAATCCTGTCTGAATGTTTTTTTGTGTATTTTATGTTGACAAAAATTGACATCAAATGAAATAAATGTACATATTTCAAACTAACATAAACTAATACATTTCAAAATTTGGCACATTCAGCTAAAGCCTGTTTGAACTAGGCTATGTGTTTTATCAATCACTAAATTTATTCACACACAATGTGTTTGTCCATTGCAGTGTGCTACTTTTCCATTGTATTTTCCAGGAACACATACAGTAGTCCAGCATGTTAGTGTTAAGCTGGTTGGCAAAGTAGCCAAGGCACACATAGTCTATTACATTAGTATTAAGTCATTCGGCAAGGTAGCACAGGCACGCATAGATAAATTGGCTCCATGATCATGGCTCAATAAATGTATGAATATTATTTATCCTGTCTGAATCATAACAGTTTATTTTGTATGTTAGGCTCACAAAAACTGATATCCAATTAAATAACATTACAAAATTTGGCACATTCAGCTAAAGCCAGTTTGAGTTAGGCTGTGTTTTGTCTAAATTTATTCACACACAATGCGTTTTTCCATTTCAATGTGCTAATTTTCCATTGTTTTTTCACCCCAGGAATATATAGTCCAGTATGTTAGTGTTAAGTTGGTTGCTCAGTAGCCAAGGCACACATAGTTTATGACATTGGTGTTAAGCCAATTGGCAAGGTAGCCCAGGCACGCATAATCAAACTGGCTTCGTGATGATGGCTCCAAAAATTGACTTATTGAATTATATTCATTAATCCTGTCTGAATCATAACATTGTTTTTTTTTTTTTTGTATGTTATGTTCCCAAAAACTTATATCAAATGAAGTACATGTACATATTTCAACTAATAAAAACTAATACACTACAAAATTTGGCACATTCAGCTAAAGCCTTTTAGGATTAGGTTATGCATATATCAATTGCTAAATTTATTCACACAGAATGCGTTTTTCTATTCATTTGCGTTACTTTTCCATTGTTGTTTTTCTTAGGAACATATAGTCCAGTGTGTTAGTGTTAAGTAGGTTGGCTAAGTAGCCAAGGCTCACATCACAGTCTATTACATTAGAGTTAAGCCATTCAGCAAGGTAGCCCAGGCACACGTAGATAAATTAGCTCCATGATCATGGCTCCAAAAATGTGTGTATTTCATTTATCCTGTGTAAATCATCATTTTTTTTGTTTTTGTTTTTTTGTATGTTCACAAAAACTGAGATCAGATGAAACAATTTTACATATTTAAACTAGCGAATGTGCTACTTTTCCGTTGTTTTACAATGTAAATGTGCTTGACAAATTTGCATGACCGTTATGCCTGTGTCTTTTGAAGTCATTATATTGAAATGGTTTGCTCTCACTGGTTTGCAAAGTGTGAAATACTGTAAGAAAATTGGGGGTGGTTTTACTGAAATATCAATAAGTAAATGGAACCTATTGTCTTCAGAAAAGTTCAGATGGTATTTTGTGCTTAGAATATTTCTATGCAACGTATATTAAATTCCAGCCCAGCAGCACTAACCAATGAAATACTGTAATTCCTGCATTATTCCTATAACCGCAGAGAGTCAATAAAAGTTTTATTCAGCCTGTTTACTGTTTTTGTTTTGTAGGTTTTATGTATCATCATTTCACAAAGTTCAATCATTGTGTTTTTACTTTAAATAATAAAATTATTTATTTTTATTATAATTATAATTGACCTTATGTAAACATAACTAAAACAGCCTACTTTGCTTGTAAGAAAATCTGTAATCAGCCATATAAAACAAGCTGGGTAATCACTTCAGGTTAACTCTTACCATGCGAGAGATAAGTTAAGTCTTACCATGCGAAAGCAGCTGCGGACACTGGGCTCTACATTGCTCCCTCCAAAGGCCGCAACCTCCCCGAGCTGCCGTGGGACCTGAATAGCCTCGTGCAGTAACAGACTGAGATGTTTCTGATCTGTCAGGCCGCCTGGACCACACACCTGTCGGAAAAGGTCTGCAGTAGACAAACAGAAGACCTGGTTCAATAAAAGAAGACACTTGGGAAAAGAAGCTCTGCGACAGTGTGCAGAAATCTGGAGGTGGGCAAACTGAGAAAGTGAGACTTAAATGTCGTTAGGTTACAGAGGTGTGAGGCGAGATGGCTCTCACTTCAATGTTTGAGGTGTTGGAATAAAAAAAAGAAAAGAAAAAGAACAGAAGAAAAAAAACTTAAAATATAAAAAAAATTCATTTACATGAATGCATAGTTTTCTGCTCTTTGTAGTTAGATACTTATTCATTTTCTTTTTCGGCTTAGTCCCTTTATAATTCTAGGGTCCCCACTGCGAAATGAACCGCCAACATAGTGGATGCCCTTCCAGCTGCAACCCATCACTGGGAAACACCCATACACTCTTGCATTGACACCCACACATACTGTACACTATGGCTAATTTAGCTTATTCGATTAACCTATAGCACATGTCTTTGGACAGTGGGGGAAACCGGACCACCCGGAGGGAAGCCACACAAACACGTGGAGAACAAGCAAACTCCACACAGAAATGCCAACTGACCCAGCCGGGGCTCGAACCAGTGACCTTCTTGCTTTGAGGCGACATTGCTACCCACTGTGCAACTGTGTCGCCTGTAGTTAGTTAACTAAAGCACTAAAAAATGTAATAAATAATCAACAAAAAACAAATAAACAGATACAAAGTTCACAGGCTGGTAGATACTCTGAAATCTGTTTTTGACCACATCCTCAACTTACAATGCAGGTCATATTAGCAGCCAATGAGCTTGCTACACATGCAGTGAAATTAGTCCTAAACTGGTCGAAAAGGTAGCCACTAGTGTAAGCCATTAGGCAAGGTAGCCCAGGCACACATAATCTAGTTCACTAGAGTTAAGTGAGTCAGCCAAAGTAGCCAAGGCACATATAGTCTAGTAAACCACTGTTAAGTAATTTGCTAAAAACATAATAGCTATGCAAAACAGAACATATTTTGAGTGCATGTGTTTTGCTTGTAGTGGCAGTTGGTCAAATATTTGTAACCTAGCCTATATTAATAATAATAATTGATAAAGTTATCCTGCAATCAGGGGATGTGCTGTATCGAGCGCGATAATCTTAATACTATTTTGTCGTGTGTGCTGTGGTGTGGTTTTCATATCTTGCAGTGTGCGGACGTTGAGGTAATAACATCGCCATGATGGTCAAAGAAATCGAAACACTCTTTTTACCCCAACGCAATTTAATAGGGTACTATAAAGGCTAAATACTTAATTATTATATTTCCTAGGGCTATGCTTCTCACTTTGTATTGGATCTTTTCTAAAACATACAATATAGTGTACACACATAATTATTAACTATATCATTAATAATTATAAGAAAACCAAAACAACCAAACAAAATTATAATTTAATTGAAAACATCACATAAGATACACATACAGTACTGTCCTGTCTAGTATTGTGAAAGGCAAAGCTGAAAATCTGGTTAAAGCACCACCCAGTGGTCAAAGGCTGCAGGCGCACCTACTACCGCCATAGCGACAGTAAGAACGGCAGCAGAGGGAACATATTAAAGCGGTGACATCTGTCGTTCAGTATGTTAAAGTTAAGCTGGTTGGCAAAGTAGCCAAGGCACACATAGTCTAGTACATTAGTGTTAATCAATTCAGAAAGGTAGCCCATGTATGCATAGATAGTGAAATGGCTCCATGATCATGGCTCCAAAAAACAAGTGTACTTCATTCATCCTGTCTGAATTCTCTCATGTTTGTTTTTTGTATATTATGTTCAGTGTTGGGCAGTCGCATCGATACAAGTAGTGACCCTAATAGCTTGGCTACATTTCTCAGTAGCAAGGCAGTAGCGCTACTTTCAAAATCAAACAGCTTTTCAGTAGTGAAGCTACTTTTTTAGTAAAGTAGCGCATTAGTGTCTACACAAGCTACATTTACTGATCGCGGATTTATAAGGGACACCACCAACATTCATGCAGCTGTGAGGCTGATGTCTAGACCAGTGGTTCTCAAAGTTGGGGTCAGGACCTCCCAAGGGGTCGCGGGACAATGAAGGGAGGGGGGGTCGTCTGGTGATTTCCAAAAATGTATTTATTTTTATTAAACCATAAGATTTACCATATTTTATCTATAACCTACCGAAAGGAAAAAATAGTAATTTATAGTTACTATATACTACTGTAGTTACTATAGTAGCTTATAGTTATTAGTTCTATTGGATTGTGACCCCTGGGGTAATCACATTATATAAGACACAGCAATAGCATCAGATGCAGCAGATTGATTTTATAACACCAGGTTAAATCTTCTGGCACATTTAAAACACTGACATCCATTAAAGAAAATTCAACAAAGAATAGACTTGGGTCTATTGGTGTGTGTGCGCCATTGCATGCAAGGTTTCTGTATTTACAGCCACATAAGAAGATATTGGGGGTTGAGAGTCACTGTAATTGTTATTTTTGTGGTCGCTGACTGAGTAGTTTGGGAACCACCGTTCCAGACGTTGAAAGTAAACTTTTTGGTGCATTACTGCCACCTCTCGCTCTGGTCCGTGATTTCATTAACATGAAAATTTTCTTGATGGAAAGATGACTGAAGGAGAGGTGTTTTTTGAAGCAGGATTCCTCGTCCATACCTCGAGAAGTACGTTAAGATGCAATAGCATTAATACTGACTATATATATATATATATAGTTCACTGTAGAAGGCTACAGTATACTATGGCAATTACTATTAGTTCATGATTCATGATAGTTACTAATGATACTACATTATATAGTGTAATTTATTAATGAAGATTTGTATATATATATATATATATATATATATATATATATATATATACACATACAATATAATGCTCATTCCTAAATATGTCCTTTTACTATAAATTGCTATATTTTATATGTGTAACACCATATTGGATTTTTTGCGTTTGCTGTTACGTATATACTGAAATTTGTTTCTGTTTGGTTCAGATATTTTTTGCAGTAAATAACTGAACTGAACAATTCTGCCTGTTTTAATGATCACTAGGATATGACTGACTTGGATTCAAGTTGCTTTAAAAACGAAAATTGAAAAAAAGCTTAGATATAGCTAAGCTACTTTTGCCAAGTAGCTTTCAGCTTAGCCTGCGACATTTTCCAAAGGGTAACTTTTAGTGTAGTTAAGCTACATTTAAACTAAAGTAGCTAATAGCTTAGCTCATTTTTAAAGTATCTTGCCGAATACTGGTTATGTTTGCAAAAACAGATCCAATTAAATAAATGCAGATATTTGAACTAACTAAAACTCTATTAAAAATAATAAAAACTACAAAGGGACATGGCGATGCGGTGGCGCAGTAGGTAGTGCTGTCGCCTCAGAGCAAGAAGGTGGCTGGTTCGAGCCTGGATCAGTTGACGTTTCTGTGTGGAGTTTGCATGTTCTCCCCACGTTCGCGTTGGTTTCCTCCGTGTGCTCCGGTTTCCCCCACATTTAAAGACATGCAGTATAAGTGAATTGGGTTGGATAAAAAAAAGGGACTAAGCCGATAAGAAAATGAAAATGAAAATGAATGAATGAATGAATGAATGACAAAGGCACATAACAGAAAGTTGTTAGCTAAAAATAAATGAAAACTGAAAACACAAGACAAAACTAAATGAATAATTAATAAAATAAATATCATCTCATCTAGTTTAAAAACTCTTTACCTTTTATTCCTCCCCCTGAAAATAAAAACATTTACAAAATGTTTGGCAGAGTAGAGTGTTGCGAGATGAATTGGCCTGCTTGATGCCAGCACTCATGCAAATGTTGACAAAAGGCTAACATTAGCTGAGAGAAGAGCTCAAACAGTGTGTGTCATGAATCCAGCCATCATGAGCTGAATGATCCTGACAGGAGTGAGAATATTCTCTGCAGTGCCAGTAAAAATAGCACCATCTAAAGTGGCTGGCACACGTAGACCTTCCTGCTGTGCGGGCAAACACACACACATAATCACACCCACATGTAAACCACCCTCATGCACAAGGACAGATTATACGATCTGGTCGATCAGGGCCAGGGTCCTGGGGGCTCAAGCCTAAACGTCACCCGACACCCAGAAACACCAACTGCAGATGTACAATTGATATGGACAGATGAACAACACTTTGTGTCAGTGGCTGTTGGCATGATTTGAAATAAACAAAATAATGAAAGATGTTATCTGGCCACTTCTCAGCACTAACAGAAGCCTTTCTGCAACTTTAATAGTGTTTACTATTAGTCATCATAAAGTATGGGTGTTTATTTTTGCATCATTATTGCATTTTTTTATTGCAACTTCATGTGTTTTAAGATTTTATAAGTATATTGGGTGGAAAATTCAATTGTATTTAGTTTAAGCTAGAAGCTGGTTGTTAGTTTGGTCAAGCAAATAGTAAGTTTTTTTATATACTTCTCAAAAATATACTTAAAATACTCAAGTATGTTGTATTAATGATTCAATAATGTGTATGTATTATATTAAATACTATAATATACACTATGCGGCCACTTTATTAGGTACACCTGTCCAACTGCTCGTTAACGCAAATTTCTAATCAGCTAATCACATGGCAGCAACTCAATGCATTTAGGCATGTAGACATGGTAAAGACGATCTGCTGCAGTTCAAATCAAGCATCATACTGGAGAAGAAAGGTGATTTACTGTAAGTGACTTTGAATGTGGCATGGTTGTTGGTGCCAGACGGGCTAGTCTGAGTATTTCAGAAACTGCTGATCTACTGGAATTATCATGCACAACCATCTGTAGGGTTTACAGGGAATGGTCTGAAAAAGAGAAAATCTCCAGTGAGCGGCTGTTCCTTGAGCACAAATGCCTTGTTGATGCCAGAGGTCAGAAGAGAATGCCCAGACTGGTTTGAGCCAATAGAAAGACAACAGTAACTCAAATAACCTCTTGTTACAAACGACGTTTGCAGAAGAGCATTTCTGAATGCACAACACATCAAACACAGGGGTATTTTTTTGGCACACTTTGGACCCATTGATATGACCTGAGCAATTGTGTCAGCCTACCTGAGTATTCTTGCAGACCATGTCCATCCCGTTATGACCACAATGTACCAATGATAGCTCTGATGGCTAGGATAGCGCACCACGTCATAAAGCGCAAATCATCTCTGACTGGTTCATTGAATATGACAATGAGTTCACTGTACTCAAATGGCCTACAAAGTCACCCGATCTCAATCCAATAGAGCACCTTTGGGGATGTGATGGAACGGGAGATTCGCATCATGGATGCGCAATCGAAAAATCTGCAGCAACTGCATGATGCTATCATGTCAATATGGACCAAAATCTCTGAGGATTAAATCCAGTACCTTGTTGAATCTATTCCACGAAGGATTAAGGCAGTTCTGAAGGTAAAAGGGGATCCAACCCAAGACTAGTAAGGTGTACCTAATAAAGTGGCTGGTGAGTGTATTGTGTATTATTAACATATTAAGTGTACTAATATACTTGCCTTGCATTTGTGTGCACTCTCAACTAAGCAGCCTGTTAATACTTTTTCCACATTTCACATGAAGTTTTACATACTGTTTAATAAACTTAAGAAAAACTATACATGTAGACTTAAAGCATATAAACCACAACCATGTAGTTTACTAATAAATGCATCGTGTAAATACATGATCTAAAAATAGTGTTGCGAATATTTCAGTCAAGTATTAGTATATCTAAATCTGCGTCTGCAGAATAAAACAAAAACATAGTTGTAATTACTCGTACAATGTTAGTTCAGACTGTTTCAACAACACCAATTGAAGCGCAATGTTTTACATTCTAGATGTTTCTCATTGATTATACAAAAGATTGTACTTCTTAGAAACAGAGGTCCACCATGTTTCATCAAAGACCACTAACTTTAACATTTCTAGCTTTGTCATCAGTTTTGTCTTAGACTATGGGAAAAAAAACTATGATGTTTCAGAACCTCTCGAACAGGAAAAATGACAGTCAGCACAATCTACACATCCACACCAAGGCTGATGTATTATTTATTATAGAAATTAGGGCTGCACGATATTGGAAAAATCTAACATTGTAATATTTTTTTTCATTTTGAAATATATATTGTGATATGAATACAGTTTCACCAGATGACTTAATATCTCTATTTGGAAATAATTTGTAATGTTAGATCGACTGAGATGATTCTGCAGTGGGAGTGCATCTCCATAAAATCTCACAAACTATTATTCTTTAAAGCTTTCAATGAAGCTTTTTCATTGTGGTCTGTGCTGTTTGCTGTGCATTTCTGTATTTGCATGTATTGTGAGTATTTCCATGCACTTGTTTAGTCAGAGATTGATCAATTAATCTTTACTATTTGCATCTCCATAAAATCTAATAAACAGTCTGTATACTTTTTGGGGTCCTCTGACACGTTTTTGATGTGGTCTGTCCTATTTGAAGTGCATTTCTGTACTGTATTTGCATGTGTTGTGAGTATTTTAGATGCATTGCAATCTATAAATACAATCAAGAAAAAAGATACAATTGAAATTAAAGCTGCAAGCATCGATGAAAGGAACCTCGCAACTGGTAGCCTAGGATGGCAGCGAACAGTGGACAATAATAATATAATCTGATATTTGTTAAAAAGATTTATGCCAAACTTTCTGCTGTCAACAGGTGGCGCTATAACTGTGACTCAATATTGGCATGTAAATTTCTTCAGCAGAGGAATCTCATCAAGCCTGTGAATTTTCAGGCAGATCAGACATTGTGTAGCTGAGTTAAGTACTTCCTCCTCTATGGCGATACACTGAACTTTGTCAGTCCTTCACGGACACGAACTTTGAGGAAAACTCTAGATATTCACAGTTTAACATCACAAATGCCTTTGGATCAAACTAACAAAACTTAAATTCAATCTGATAAAATTTCTAGGAGTCTGTTACCCTGTGAAACATGTCATATCCTGTTGCCAACAGGTGGCGCTATGACTGTAACTGGATATTGGCATGTAAACGTGTTCAGGTCAGGACTCTTTTTGTGGCAGACCAGACAATGCATTCCTGAGTTATAACAACTTCCTGTTTGGTGGTGAAACATCAAAGTTTGTGAGGTCGCCAAAGACACGCCCTTCGACGAAAACACTAGATCCTCACAATTTTACATCACCAAGGACTTAAGATGACAATCCCCAATTTTGGTGTTGATAAAATCCCTAGGAGGAGTTTGTTAAAGTACAGCACCTGGAAATGGCAAAAACTGCACTTTTTTGGTAGAGGAAGTAAAAAATATCTGACTTCCTGTTAGGTTTGAGATTTTGCTCCAAGAGGCTTTTTTGTAGGTATTGTCATGTTTGATGTGTGTGCCAATTTTTGTATGTATGTGTGAATTGTAGCTTGGAGGCCACTCGGTTAAATGTGCATAGGTGCCGCTGTCCAGCCATTTTGCCACACCCACTTCCGAAACCTATAACAAACATAAATCTTTGCCACTTCTGGAGTGTGTGCAAAGTTTCATGAGTTTTCGAGAATGTTTAGACCCACAAAAATGTAAAGAAGAAGAATAAACAGAGCAATTCAACAGGGTCTACACACTCTTGGTGCTCGGTCCCTAATAAAGTGTTTTATCATTTCTCAAGTCTAACAGTATTCAAGTACAGTAACTAAATGATATAAATAAAAATAATTCAATAAAATTAATCGTAGTTAAGGTCAAAATTTTTTTACAATTTCTTATACCTGAATGCTTTTAAATCAATATACAACTACAGCCATCAAAAACACATGCAAATGATAAATTATAATACAAACTTAACATTGCATGTCCTGAGATGTGACTATTACAAATAGGGTTGGGTACCGAAAATCTGTGCTACTATGGCACCTGTACCTTTGGAACCGGTATGCACCGGATCAAATCAGCATATGAATTTCGGTGCCTAATTTCGGTTCTGCAACAAGAACGTAAAGCAAGTCGCACACTGGAAGCACCGCTCGGTAACACGCAGCGCCATGCATTTAGAATTCGCAAGTCAGCGGATGTCCGCGGCGTCCAGCGGCCAGCCACAACTCATGACTGTTCATACTTCTGCCATGCCACAGAGTGCCTGAGATCTGAATAGTTTCATTTTAAATAACATGCGAATATGCATGTCTGGTGTGAGATACTATCAACTGTCATGTGCGCTCCGTA
Source organism: Danio rerio (assembly GCF_052040795.2). Classification (NCBI taxonomy): domain Eukaryota; kingdom Metazoa; phylum Chordata; class Actinopteri; order Cypriniformes; family Danionidae; genus Danio; species Danio rerio. The sequence goes on from NC_141034.1 coordinate 45,250,160, forward strand.
CCGCGGCTCTGAGTGGTGCATCCGCTGTGTGACGTGCTTAAGAAGCATAAAGGGGTGCATTAAAGACACATGTGAGTAAGCGTTGTGTCACACTATCTCTAAATGTTTAATTCGAAACAGCTTTGAGTGATACGGATGTCAGCGATGTCAGGCAAAGCGCGCAGAATAGCGCATGCGGCGAGCGACTCACTTCATCAACACGCAGGATCGCGTTCATCTAATGCTTAAACTAAGCATTCTACAGTATGGCTATATTTTACAAGCAAGGATTCTGACACACCAACATGCAGCAGATGTTACAAAAGTTGCGTGTAAGAGAGAAACAATGTGAGGGCTCATGGAATCACCTTAAAGGTGAGGAATGGACTATCTCTGACAGCTTGAGACATCATCTTACACATTATCTGAGTACGTTTATATGGACACCAATACTCTGATTTTAATATGATTAAGACACTACTCTGATCAAGAGTCTGCCACATTAACAGTGATTTTTTAACATCTTAAAGGACCAGACACAAACTGCGGAGGAAACATTTATAGGCTGGTGACACAATGATGTTACTGATCTATGTGTACATAACATGTAGCTGGGAATCATTAATGTAACATTCAAAAAGCAGCTCATGTAAACACCTGAATCATATCATTGTCTTATTCAGATTAAGGCAAATCATTAGATCACTGATGTCCATGTAAAAGTAGTCACAAGCCCCAAACCCAGAAAAAAGGTGCTCCCTGATTTTGATGACAGCCTTTCCACAGGTTGATCCACAAATGACCAAAATAAATATATTAATGCAATTCAAATAAATACAATAATTGATGTTTACTTTAAACTTATTATAAATATATATTTATATGGTTCAATTATAATGATAGTGATATATATATAAAATTATGTATGTGTATATATATATATATATATATATATATATATATATATATATATATATATATATATATTTGTTGATAATTTTGTGGCTAATAGGTATCGGTTCAGGCACCGTTTTGACACCGGTACCGTTTTAAAAGTATCGATTTAGTACCGGTATCGAAAAAACCCAAACGATACCCAACCCTATGATCACATTGCGATATCGATGCTAAAACAATATAATATTCGAAATTACATAATATAATATATATAGTTGAAGTCAGAATTATTAGCCCCACTGTTTATTTTTCCATCAAATTTTTGTTTAACAGAGATATTTTTTTCAACACATTTCTAAACATAACAGTTTCAAAAACTATTATAACGTAACTATACAACTGATTTCTTTTATCTTTGCCATGATGACAGTAAATAATATTTTACTAAAAATTTTTCAAGACACTTCTATACAGCTTATAGTGACATTTAAAGGCTTAACTAGGTTAGTTAGTTTAACTAGGTAGGAAAGGGTAATTAGGCAAGTTATTGTATATCGATGGTTTGTTTTATAAACTATCGAAAAAATATAGCTTTAAGAGGCTAATAATTTTGACCTTAAAATGTTTTTAATAAAATTAAAAACTGCTTTTATTCTAGCCAAAATAAAACAAATAAGACTTTCTCCAGAAGTAAAAATATTATAAGACATACTGTGAAAATTCCCTTGCTCTGTTAAACATCATTTGGGAAATATTTAAAAAAGAAAAAAAAAATCAAAGGGGGGTTAATAATTCTGACTTCAACTGTATTTATATTAGAAAATAAAACAATAAATATTAAAACTAAAAATAATCCTGACCGATCAGTTGGTGCTTCTACTCAAGTAATGATCACATTTTATGCAAGGCTGATGTACTCTTTAATATAGAAATTACATAACAAGAAGTCACATTGTATGCAATGTTGGCATATTCTGTATCTGACTCATGCATGAGCACCTCTGGTTTAAAATTGATGCTTTCTGTGCTTGGCTCTTATATACTGTGTTCTGTGTTGTGACTGCCCTGTCAAATTATCCACTAACCCACTCACTCCCAAGAGCAGATAAAAATTTTAGGCCACAGATGAAATTTTAAAGCATTACAAAAAATTGAAAGGAAACCCCCTTGAGAGAACGACTATGGCACTGAACTGTGACAGAGGTTTTACTTACTTTTTCTGAACTACAGATTTTTGAAAACAAGTCAAAAAGGAGGCGTTTGGCTCAAGGTTTGCTGACGTTGTGGCTAAAAGTGCTGAAAAATCACCTACACTGACAGTCATCTACAAGACTGAGAAATGAAAATGAAATGGTTCAAATCATTCAAATGATTTGGCCTGGATGAGTCTCCAGTTATTGATTCATTTATTTAAATGATCTGGTCGGACTGAGCTACTCACTGATTCAAATTATCCATTCAGAGTGAGTCTTTAGTAAGTAACTAACTGATTCAAATGATCAGATTGGAGTGAGTATACAGTTAACTACTTTCAGATTGAAATTATTCAGTCAGAGCAAGTCTTCAGTTAAGGACTCAATGACTCAAATTACCTAGTAAAGCTGAGTTTCCAGATGATTCATTGGTTTAAATGATCTGATCGGACTGAGTGTCTAGTAAGCTAAACTCACTGATTCAAATGATCCATTCAGAGTGAGTCTTCAGTAAGCGACTCTCTGATTTAAATAATCTGTTTGGAGGGAGCATTCAGTTAGTGACTCATTGAATCAAATCAGAGTGAGTGTCCAGATAATTAATCACTGATTCAAATGATCTGGTCAGAGCAAGTCTCCAGTTAGTGAGTCATTGATTCAAAAATGATTCAGTCAGAGCGAGTCTTCAGTTAAGGACTCAATGACTCAAATTTTCCAGTAAACATAAGTCTTTAGTTATTGATTCATTGGTTTAAATTATGTGATTGTACTGAGTATCTAGTAAGCTACTACTTTCTGATTCAAATTATCCAGTCAGAGCAAGTCTACAAGTAATGACTCGTTTATTCAAATGATTTGTTCAGAGTGTCCAGTTAACTAATCACTGATTTAAATTATCTGGCCAGAGCGAGTCTCCACTAAGTGACTCACTGAATCAAACGATCTGGTCAGAGTAAGTCTCCAGTTAGAGACTCATTGTATTAAATGATCTGGTCAGATTGAGTCTTTAGTTAGAGACACTGAATCAAATGATCTAGTCAGAGAAGATCTCCAGTTAATGAGTCTTTGATTCAAACTATTTAGTCAGAGCGAGTTTTCAGTTAACGACTCATTGAATCTAATGATCTGGTCAGAGCAAGTCTCCAGTTAGTGATTCATTGATTCATATTATTCAGTTAGAGCGAGTCTTCAGTTAATGACTCAAATTATCCAGTCAAGATGAGTTTCCAGTTATTGATTCATTGATTTAATTGATCTGGTCAGACTGAGCTTCTCACTGATTTTAACCATTCAGAATGAGTCTTCAGTAAGTGACTCACTGATTTAAATTATCCGGTTGGAGTAAGTATCCAGTTAACAACTTTCAAATATAAATTATTCAGTCAAAGCAAGTCAGGTAATGAAAAATACATGTAATGACTCACTGATTCAAATGATCTGGTCGGAGTGAGTACTTTCTGATTAAAATGATCAGGTTAGAGTGAGTCTCCAGTTAGTGATTCATTGATTGATATTATTCAGTTAGAGCGAGTATTCAGTTAATGACTCAAATTATCCAGTCAAGATGAGTTTCCAGTTACTTATTCATTTATTTAAATGATCTGGTCAGACTGAGCTTCTCACTGATTTAAATGATCCATTCAGAATGAGTCTTCAGAAAGTGACTCACTGATTCAAATTATCTAGTTGGAGTTATTTTCAGATTCAAATTATCCAGTCAGAGCAAGTCTACAGGAAGTGACTCATTAATTTAAATGATCTGGTTGGAGTGAAAGTCCAGTTAACTAATCACTAATTCAAATTATCTGGTAAGAGCAAGTCTATTAAGAGCAGTTATTGACTCATTGAATCAAATAGTTTGGTCAGATTGAGTCTCCAGTAAGAGACTCGCTGAATCATATGATCTAGTCAGAGTAGGTCTCCAGTTGATGACTGTTTGATCCTAATTATTTGGTCAGAATGAGTCTTCACCTAATGACTCATTGATTCAAATGATCTGGTCAGAGCAAGTCTACAGTTAGTGACTCATTGAATCAAATGATTTGGTCAGAGTGAGTCTCCAGTTAGAGACTCATTGAATCAAATGATCTGGTCAGGGTAAGTCTCCAGTACTGACTCAGATTACCTGGTTTCCAGATAACAGTTCCCTGGAAAGTAAGTTACTAATACCAACTTATTTATTTATGTAAATGAAAATCATGTTCAGGTCCCTATTGTCAATTGTTCATAAACCATGTAAATCTGCTATGAAAGGTGAAGCTGTTTAAACCCGCTGTATAAAATGCTTAAATATGGAAATTTAGACATAGTGAGTGTATTTACTTGTTTATTTGCTCTTATTTTACACATCAGCTCAATGTGTCACAATTGTGTCCATTTAAGTGGTCTGTGTTGTGAGGGTAGGACTGGGGTGGAGGGAGAGTGGCTAGAAAAGAATGTTTACATGTATATTGAAGTGATTCTGTAAATTGTTGATGCGAAATTAACACATTTGTTGATATACAGTAAAACACATTAAATTCTAAAAATAGAGATAAGACTCAGTTTGTGCAGATAAAAATATCAATATAATGTGCCCTCTACTCACATTTATACTTCTCCTGGATGTCTGCATTGCATAGAATAACCAGGCCCATCTTGAAGGACAGCACTCGCATCTTACCATTACGACCACTAGAAAAAGAAACACAAACACATTCAAAACATGTTTCTTTCAGATAATACACATCTGTAGTACACAACACAGCACCAGACAAAACAGAAAGGCTCACTACACTTCCATGAATGTATCCAGAAGTAGCTGCCTCGCTTCACTACTACACTTAATAACAAGCTACCACGGATATCTGGTCAACATATTAAGTTCCAGAGGAGTAACTTTCTCCAAGCCATTGGAATCCATAATGAGGACGCTGCCAGAGGCTGGTACTGCTAGGCGGGCGAAATACAGTGATGCAGCAAGTATTTATTCAGCAAATTTTTTGATATTTATATAGCAGTGCACTTCTGTTAACAGGAAAATACATTTGACATTCATTGCTGCTGATAAGCCTGTCAGAAAAGACTAAAACTGGGGTCAGGAAGAATTCGAGATCAAGATCTCAGCAGCAAATCTAAACAGATTGCTGTACAGATCCCACAATATACCGGAGAACTGATCAAACACGAGCAGATTGTGCTTTTTTTTTTGCTTTGCATAACAAGAAATCCCCTGTCAGTATTGCTTCTAAAGGGAACATTTCCTACCTTGTTTGGCTTTCGTGTTTGACTGAGAGCTTGTCATTATCATCCTCCTGCACGCTTCTCATTCTTATTCACACTCGGTGTTTATAGCAAAACAAAAAAAGCAATTACTAGCAATTATTCGCAGGGTGAGAGCTCTGATTTCCAGTCATTAGCAGCAGGTAGTTAAGAGTCTGGTGTATATATGTGAGACACGTTCTCGCTAGTTAATAGATAGATAAATAAATAAATACATCTTAAAAAAACACACATTGGCTAAACTAAGAGCTTGGCACAGAATGTGATATTTAGAGTCAAGCGGTGGGCCTTTTAACTCCTACCGCCTGATTAGTTGCCTGCTGGTGATTACTCAGTGCCGTCGTCATGATTTAATTTACTTAACTGTGCCACACAGAAAAATAAGGCTTTTTCCATATGTGTGAGAGATTTAAAAATAAATGACATGTAAGTGCTATGCTAATTAGACAGAAACATTTTACTTTAAAACACAAATGCCAAGAACTTGTAACCAAGTGAAACCTAATAATATATGTTTATGCATCATATTCATATAGATATATTCTGGTTAAAAACATTTATTTATAAATATCTTTACGCTTATGTGGAGTGATGACACTTATGTAGCTTATATCTCTCAAGAGATAACTTAGATATTGCTTGATATTAATAGCAGGTTTGGCATGCTGCCCTGGAAGAGAACCCTGAACTCAGAGATAACTGAGCCTAGGGCTCCCGCCTGGTCAATGATCAAATAAGGGAGTACATGTAGTTCTCAAGAGCTCCCCCTGATAAAGAATGAAAAGGGGGAGATGGGGTGGATAGGGGATTCTTTAAGAGATGAAGAAAAGGGAGTAATGTTAGACAGGCTATTTATAGTGAGTTTGGAATAATCTGATTAATCATATCACATGCTCCTCTTGAAATTAGCAATAAATGTCATTTAAAATGGCCTTCAAACTCAAATTATTAGCATTTAACACTGAATATAGCACATGAGGTTTACCTGAGTTAATCATCATAGATGTATACACTAGATATCACATAGGGACCCTGAGCATGCGTCAATAGCGCTGCCATATTCAACCGCACTAGTCAAGACAGTGTTATTACATGAAGATGCTGGACTTTAGCACTGTCTACGAGTGTAGTAATGAGCAAACAAAGAAAACAAAGCACAAAGGCAGAACATTTCATGAGTATGATTTAGTTTTTATGTTTTTGTATGTTATGAACTTTTGTGCTAAACAGGTAACGTTGATGATAATACAGTCACTTACAGCATTCACCATTAGGCAAAGTAGCACCAACTCACTCTAAACAGTCGGCTAATGCTAGATTTGCTGAATAAAATCAGCAAACAATGCAAAATAAATATGACAACAAGATGCTGCAGTGCCAGAAACTTGTATTATAGTCAGCTAAATGAGCTAGTTGTTCATAACGGAGATTCATTCACAAACTAATCGCTCCCTCCGTCAGTATGAGAAGTGAAAGCAGGAGAAGACTAGATCAAATTTTACAGGGAGGCTGGATAGTACATTTCCATACACAAAAACACAAGCTTTTTGTCAGGAATGCCTGTGTGATAACTTATCCATCAACGTAGAAAAGTGATGTAAAATTCTAAGTTTTGTAATTAAAAAAAAATTTGCATACTGACCTCCGGGAAAACTCCCGATCATAGATATGTGTGTATATGTGTAATTCTCTTGCTCTGGATGGCCACAGTTCTCCACTACAGCTTGGTCCCGCATTTATTTCAACAACCCGCTACCCTGTACTAAAATGGCAGCTCTATTGGAGCATTCCTTCTATTAGACAACAACAGGGTAGGCGACATCTAATGTATATATCTATGGGTGATCATTATCGGTTTATCCTGTTGTTTAGCTGTTAGAAATTGAAGCTGTTTCTAATATAATTCAAGCTGTTTCTAATATTCAAGGAGTTGGTTTGAACAAAAACTCTTTTTAATACGAAAATATTCCTTCTATTGTGTGCCGTTGCTTTTATATAGAGCACAATTTAAATCAGCCTTTAGGCTCGATCGTCAGACTCGCTCCTGCTGGTCCTCAATCTGGCAACCTGTGCTTGCGTTTGTTTTGATCCAGGAATGCAATACCTGGTTCAACCACTGGGTGTCAAACCTAAATACTGCACCTTTAAAATAGACAGATTAAATACTCTACTCCCATAAATCCTGCATCAAAAAGGAACCCCTACAATTTCACCACGTGTTTACAAAAACAGCTGTTAGTAATTTGCGTGCCCCAAAAAGCATCCCTTTCTGCAGCATCTCCACATTGAGCGACTCGCAGACAGCAGGAGGGTTGGTTTGACATCATTGGGTCAAACGGTTGTGGGTGACATTACCGTCAGTACCTGTCGTAAACATTCAGCAGCCAGTTGAGACACATATCGACGCACAGCGGGATGTTGATCAGGACCGACCTCTCCTCCTCCAGTCTCTCATAGAGTGAAGTGAGAGCGTGAATGACCTCCACCACGTCCATCACGTGTTCGCCATGCTGCAGCTCCTGTTCTCTAAACACATCCACCACGCTGCTCAGTTTAAACAGGTCCACTAGAAAACACACACACACATATACAGTAGATCAGATTCGCGTTACTGTACTGTATGTGTCTGCATTAAGTGTGAACCGATCCAGTGTTTTCCAACCCTGTTTCTGAACGCACATTGATAGTACATATTAAGGATGTTTCCCTTATCTGATCCATTAACTTCAAGTTTTGGAGTCTCTTCTAATGTTCTGACGAGTTTATTCAGGTGTCTTTGATTAGAAAAAGGTTGAAAATGAGTACCGTTGGTGTGTCTTTAGAAACAGGGTTGGGAAACACTGATCTAATCTGTTTTAAAAGCTCTAACATCATTTTCTCTCTCTCTCTGCCTATCTCTAGTGTGGTTGGAACAAATATAGGGTTAATGCTGTATGCTGATGCCATCCTAATTGGATAATGAGCTGAAATATGGTTTCAGAGTGGTTTTGGGGTCAGGTGGGTGGACTGAGACACTAACAGGCCTTTGTGGATGCTCTTTTTATACAGCCGTCCTTAATCATCAGAGCCAGGCGGCTTACAAAACTGTACTGTTTCTATAGCAGCCCCGGTTATTAATTCAGTTAATGACATGGACTAGCAAACCAGTAGAAATCAGAGAGAAAAATAGATGCAAGAAGTCAATGCTGAGATGTAGAAATGCACATGCTTAGTAGTGGGTTCGACCAGCTTATATAACCTGGACAATTTATTCATGTTTTCTTGATGAGGATGAGCCTACAAACAAGAGCCATCTGTTTTTCTTTGTGTACATATAGATGTTAGAGTTGTAACGGTATTCAAAAATGTTGCGTTTCTTATGGATGAAGAACTACTGTAATCTTAAGCAAATGCAGCAAACTATACACAATTAAAGCCCTATTACTTGTATATTACTTACTATAATAATAAAGAAAATGGAAGTACACATGTACAAAATGAACTAAAACACCCTTACTGATAAAGCAGATATCTATTTTTACTAGCTGGGTGTGTGTATACAGTATCAGTATGTTTGTATATCCTGCTGGGGACTTGAATGCACACAGAATTTTTACTTGTGAGGACCTCAATTTTAACATGCTAAAAAATTATTCATTTTCCTTTGGCTTAGTCCCTTTATTCATTAAGGGTCGCCACAGTGGAATAAACCACCTATGCAGCATATCCAGCCTATGTTTTACGCAGGGCGTCACGGTGGCGCAGTGGGTAGCACAATCTCCTCACAGCAAGAAGGTCGCTGGTTCAATCCCTGGCTGGGTCATTTGACATTTCTGTATGGAGTTTGCATGTTCTCCCCATGTTGGCGTGGGTTTCCTGCAGGTGCTTCGGTTTCCCTCACAAGTCCAAAGACATGCGATATACGAAGGTAAATTGAATGAGCTAAATTGGCCCTATGCAAGAGTGTATAGGTGTTTCCCAGTACTGGGTTGAGGCTGGAAGGGCATCCGCTGTGTAAAACATACAAGTTGGCAGTTCATTCTGCTGTGGCGACCCCGGATTAATAAAGGGACTATGCCAAAAAGAAAATTAATGAATGTTTTACACAGCGAATGCCCTTCCAGCTTCCAGCGGGTAATACACTACAGCCAATTTTGCTTATTCAATTCACCTACAGCTCATGTCTTTGGACTGGGGGGGAACCGGAGATGTAAATATGCAGAATGTTTTTTATGAGGGATGGGTTTAGGGGTAGGGGGATAGAATATAATGTCTGTAAAGTATAAGCATCATTATATCTATAGAGATTCCTCACCAGGATAGCAAACCAGATGAGTGTGTGTGTTTCTGTACAAAATGTTTCTGTATTTTGGGAATGTCTTTTCAAAGATGTGAACTTTTCAAGGACAAGCATTCTCTTCATCACTTTTGCATGTTTTTGTAATTGCTGTCAAAATAAAAACACATTTTGTTTGCAGAAAATATGTAGAAAAGTAGAAGCGTGGAGTTTTAAATCCTTGAATAATAAAAGCTTTCAGTGTCAAATTAAACTGTAAAATGCAAACCAACTGGGTCAAAGACAAAAAAGGGGCTATTCAGGCATCAAACAATGAAGGTCTGATACAGTCACTATTCTTCCAACAGGAATGTAAATAAAAATCAGCCTGAAGTCTGTTTAAAACAGGAATAATTTACTGACAAATTAAAAGACTCCGTACTAATTAATTGTCATTTTAAATCTTTATACTGCTGCACTATTTTACTTCTCTGTCAAAATATTTTTCAATCATTGAAAATATAATAAAATTACTCTGAACATTGTTTGTTTTAGAAACTTTTTAAAGTATGTAGCATTTTATTTATATATCAACAGCAATGAAACATTATTTCTCCTAAACTTGTTATATGAACCTTTAGACACTTTACTCGTACTTAGCTTATGCTTTCTTAGTACATACACTTCCTGATAGACATCTTATTTCCTATTCAAGTTTTAGGAACAACAAATAATTTAATAAATTAAACTTGACTTCTACAGTAGTTGATCATTTGGTATCAGAAGTGGCTTACATAAAAGGCAAAGGCCTCTAGATTAGGCTTATTTTACCAAAATAAAATATGAACATGCCTTGATTTTTAATTATTTAATTAGGACAGTAAGATCTGATTTTGCTTAGTAAAGCAAAAAAAAGTTATGGTGCAGTGGCAAAACAATTAATATAGTGCATGAGCCCTTATGACCAGGGCTAAACGTAATCTTCTGACGTTTTTTGCTATTTCTGCGGAGAATTTTGGTAAAAATCTGCCGATTTCTGCGGAATTATTTTGGGAGTATCCAGAGAAGTATCATAACTAAAACCTTAATATATTAAATAAAAAGTAATAAATTACTGAATAAAAACTTAATAAATTCAGATTTACACATTTACTCAAGTAAAATAAACAGAATTAATAATGGGCTAAAAATCTGCAGAAATCTGCGGAAAATCTGCAAAAAATCTGCGGAATTCTGCGCGTGCAGATTCCATGTCGGCCTACTTATGACATTGGACGACTGCATCCACACATCTCTGCAATGACTCCCAGAGTTCATAATGATTCTTTGGATTTATCTTCAATGCCTCCTCCTTCATTTTACCCCAGACATGCTCAATAATGTTCATGTCTGATGACTGGGCTGGCCAATCCTGGAGCACCTTGACCTTTTTTTGCTTTCAGGAACTTGAATGTGGAGGCTGAAATATGAGAAGGAGCATTATCCTGCTAAAGAATCTGCCCTCTCCTGTGGTTTGTAATGTAATGGGCAGCACAAATGTCTTGATACCTCAGGCTGTTGATGTTGCCATCCAGATCTCTTGCATTTATTCATAGTAAATGCAACCCCAAACCATGATTTCTGTGAGAATCTTGGCTCCATGCTAGTTCCAATAGGTCTTCTGCAGTATGTGTGATGATTGGGATGCAGTTCAACAGATGATCCATCAGAAAAATCTACCTTCTGCCACTTTACCAAATGATCATAGAAGTCAAGTTATTATTTGTTGCTCTTACAACTGGGAAAAACTACAAGACTTTTGTCAGATAGTGTAAAATCACTTCCTAATTAACCGTAGAGTGGACATCAAAATGGCAACCTCATCTTTGTAACACACACAAACACACATATACTTTTATACATGGTTTACAGGCACACTTTATAGACTTAATGTCTTTTATACATTAAAACCACTTATTATATGGCTCTGCTCCTATCATACCAACCTACCCAGGACAATGGTAGCAAATTTGAATTTATAAAATTCCCCTGAGTATGATTTTTCAGCATTTTGTATTACAGGAACATGCAGTGTGTCCCTGTAGACCACTATAATAGACTATAACTTGGTCATATCCATGTCATTTCACAACATTGTGCCTGTAAACCACATAAGCCTGTTCACACACACATACTGTCCACATAGGCCCCTGCTATACTGTACACTTAGACTAATTTTTCCTAGCATCTTTTAAAGTTGGCAGGCATTTATAAGTGGCCGTGCACTCTGAAGAAATGCCTGCAACACATAATCAATATTTCATCGTACAAAGGTTGATGTTTTACCAGTTCCTAAAAGCCTAAAATACACTTGTCTGTCTGGACAGTGGCAGATAAACCTCCATCCGCAAAGCGTGTCACAGGGGGAACAGTGGTTAATTCGTTATGCAGACTTCTTAATTACCACCCCCGAAGAAGTACAATCACACCAATTATTAAGCTTAATTAAGCTGCATAAAAATCACTGGGCTCTAATGAAAAAGACAGATCAGAAGCACACAGCAGGGCCGGCACAGAACGCGAATAATCAATGACTTGTGCTCAAAGAGCAGGAAAGGAAAAGGGCAAACCAGCATGGGAACTGCTTTTTACATACATCTTAAAGCCTTCTGCACGTGCCTCAGCTTCATGGCCGTCCGGTATGCAGAGAACTTGATGTTGTTCAGGTCCGCTGTGAGAGAGAGCAGCAGGGGAGATGTCATTTCATCAAGAGAATATCATGAATGAGGACTGAAAAAAATAGCAAAGAAATAGCTGATCTTTAACATGACAGAGAGGAAGTGGTGAGTGCGTTTACACCCACGTTCCTACATGGATTGTTCACTCAAAAATGAAAATTCTGTCACCATTTACTCACCCTTTATTTGTTCTTATGTCTGTTGAACACAATAGAAGATATTTTGAATAATGCTGAAAACCTGTAATCCTCGACTTATTTGTTTTTCCTACTATGGAGGTCAATGGTTACAGGTTTTCAGCTTTCTTCAAAATGTCTTCTTTTGTTTTCAATAGAAGAAAGAAACTCAAAGGTTTACAACCACTTGACAGGGAGCAAAGAGTGAGTAAATTTTCTTTTTTGACAGGCTCATTCATTTCATTTTTAAGGAAATGCTACAGGGCGGTATGACGCTGTTCCTTTTCGCGTTTACCAGCTGACCGCTTACCTCCATGTGGACGCCGCAACCAGTTTGTCCAGTTAGCTTGTTGTGTACATCAACGGACTCCAAAATCAAGAAATCAAATAAGACCAAAACAGAATCCGAAATTTTTTTAAAAAAGTGAATAACAGGGTTAGAATGTGGTAAAACCCAAAAACGGAGTAAAAATCAGATGAGGGCTTTTCTTTTTCTGGACGGCTTTTGTAAATCGCCGGTTGGATTCAGGAAAGTAAGTGGGTGCGCGGGTCAATTGATAAAATTGGGTGGGTATAGGGTGGGTCAGTTGATTGGTCAGTCGGCCATTCAGTTAGTCAGACAGACGGTCGGTCGACAGCAGCCTCTAGTGGATTTACGTGAAAACATCGCAGGCACTCGAAAGAGAAATTTGAGATGCGAAAAAGAACACAGTGGCCTCTCGCAAAAACAAAAACTGCAAAAGTACGTACCTCCTTTGGACATATTTCGAGGTTTCCAGAAACATCCACGAAACTAAGTTTTCAGAATGAGCCCGTGTTGTTTTTGTTTAATAATCAAGCAATGCATATAGTTATGTAAGCATGTTAGTCTGATTTTCATTTAATGAGGTACGGTTTAGTAAGTATAGTAGGAAATCATCAAAGCAACATTTTTGCCCTTTATGCTGATTTTACAAAGCATGTAACTTTGTAACTCCACTTTTTTTTTGGAAATATTTTCATTTTACAACTCCCAAGAGTTAAACAGATGAGTTCTTTAATTTTTAAATTCAGTCAGCAAATCTCTGGGTCTGGCGGAAGCACTTAGCAAAAACCATTGACTCGGATTAGACCATTTGCATCGCAATCAAAAACAACTAAAGAGTTCTGATAATTTTTCAGTTTAAAACTTGACTCTTCTGTACTTACATTGTGTACTAGGACTAAAGGAAAGAGAAGGCTTTCTATTTTACAGGTAGACAGGAATTAAACTCTCATTGTAGCATTATAATTTAAGAAAATTTGCTGCTGTACCATAGCTGCAGCAGGCGTAATGATATTATACAGAATATAGTTCATAGCCATTTTGGCCAAGAAAATAGTAACTTAGAGTCAAGCTTTAGGCCCCATTTTAATACGCTTTAGTTTTATAACGGTGTTTTAGAATGAAAATGATCCGTGTCCACATTAGTATTTTACCCAGCATTTCTGAACAGCTCTCCGTCTACACCACACCACTGAAAACGCACATCACATGAGCGTGCACACACACACACACACACACACACACACACACACACACACACACACACAGACAGACAGACAGACAGACACACACACACACACACACACACACACAGACGCACGCACGCACGCACGCACGCACGCACGCACGCACGCACGCACGCACGCACGCACGCACGCACGCACACACACACACACACACACACACACACACACACACACACACACACACACACACACACACACACACACACACTCTGGCATGCACTGCAGCATACCTACCCAGATGAGAGCTGTGCTCGTCGGACTGTTTATTAAGGATCTACGGCTGGATCTAATTTCACTATATTTGTTAAACTTGATATTTAAATCATCTTGTTGTCTCTATCTAACAACATATTCCCGACTTCGGTCTTTGAATCTAATTAATGTAATTAATGTACCATGTACATTCTGTATATTGACTTGTTTTCCATAACAAACTTGAAAGGTCTGAACTTACAAGGAGAGGATGCAAGACTGAACTGTGCGTAGGCTACTTAATATTGAGGAAAAAGCCTCAATCAGACAGGTGAATGTCTGCAACCCTGCCTCCATTTTTCAGATATCTCCGTTTTCTCTCACCCACACTGACATGGAGTGGCAGCGTTTTAGAATGAAAACAGCATCTTCAGCGTTTTCAAAACTTATGCATTTTAAAACTAAAATGTATTAGTGTAAACGGGGTCTTAAATAGGAAAATCATCAAGACTCTTCTGTAATTTTTGAGCAGGTGCTAATAGTCTAATCCAGGGCTTAATTTGTGCCGGAACACGCCGGATTCGAAAACTCTGAAATCTGATCCTAATCCAACTCCTTAACCACCCTGCTCTCCCATCCGCTGTTCAATTCAATTATTTATACTGAGCTAAGCTAAGCTAAGCTAAAAGTGCTCCCGGGGATCAGCTGAATGGGTTCAAACATAGTCAAGCTCAACTGTTTAACTGGAGAGTAGTAAAAACAAGCTTTTTATTAAGCAGTTTATTGAAGTGCACATGTGAGATATGTGACAGGAACACATCCTTACTGTAGATTTAAGCACATTCAGAAAGAGAAGGAGGAAATATACTGAAAAAACGTTCTTTATCAAATATAATAAAAGTGTGTTCTCATCAAATAGAAGTGCTTCAGTCAATAATAAATCAACACATAAACCATTAATCTTTTAAGACCACCAACATAGCAAATTACCAACAAAATCTCACAGCAATTTGTAACTTTTTGATTTAGTAGGTAATTTGTATGAATTCGTATGATGTCATTCGCACAATTTTGTACGATTTGCCTAACCACCAATGACGGTTGGGTTTGGGGGCGGGGTGGCTGCCACGCCTCTTTTTTTAAATCGTACATTTTTGTATGACTGAACTCAATTAGCAACTAAACTGACAAAACGTTTAAAAAAAAGTTATCACACAAGTTATCATAAGTAACCACATACTCAATTTAAATATGCAACTATCAAAAATGTTTTAAACATAAAACTAAACTGACAAGAACCAAGACAACAGGTTATTTCAATAAGCTGATCTTTGAGATTGTGGTTCATGTATTGGGATGCATGTAAACAAGCTTAATGTGTCACTCTGTTGGGCTTGAACAGTTTATGCTCATGCTGGCGTGTTTGGACAACCTGTGCCACATCACATCAGATTAACACACACAACAAACGTCCTTTAATCATTATTAATTAGAAACTGGCAAAGCAATCATGTGGTTGGCCCAGCTGCCCTCGGGTTAACGAGAGAGCTGTCCACATCTCTGGGGTGGGATGAAATATTAGGCTATAATTAGTGGTTCAGGTAAAGAAATGGAGCTCGGCTGGTGTATTTGAGCTTGTGTGTGTCCACACTACGGTTCCCCAGTGGGAGGCTGACACAAAAGAAGCTATAAGAGCACAGTTTAATTGTGTTTAATTGCCTCACCCAGAGCCTGGTATAATTCAGTCATCTTTGGATGGTCCCAGCAGGTTGTCTGGGCCTGGTGGCTATAAAAAGGAGGAAAAAAAGAGAGCAAAGTAAAAGCAGAGTAGCAGAGCCAAAAATAGGAAAATACACAGAGGAGAATACATGCAGGAGAACAGTTCACCCAAAAAATGAAAATTCTGCTATTATTTACTCGTGCTTTCATTATTTATTACCCTCATGCTGCTCCAAAAGTGATTCTGTTTCTTCGATGCAACACAAATGCAAATTTTAATCATTACGGACTGAAAATGTTCCCCTCCGCTGTGGCTTTCAAATCTCATTTTCATATCTCCATATTCAAAGTGCTTATGGTATACACAGGAACCACTTTTTACCTTTAGGGAGGGAAATGCATTGCTTTGTACACATAAACATTGTAAAAATGCTAAAGCAAGAAGCCCTATTGTAAAACAATCACATTCACAGTGTTTGCAAATAAAACCTGCATAATGTATTGTTAAAAACACTCCATTTATATTCCCAGAAGTCTTTTCATGACATTATATTTGACTATATTAAATTATTTTGTCCAACATAATATTAGGTGGCCTTAACTACCATGTATTTACAATTAAATGAATCATTTATTACAATGTACTTAGTGTGTAAATACATGTATTGCATTGTACTTATGATTGGTTAAATACCTGAATGTAAGTATATCTGTAATTACATTGTTGTCAATCCTTTACAATCCCCAACACATATTAAGGGGGCGCAATAATTTGAGGCATGCAGTTAAGTAAATTATGATGGCGAGTTTTATGCGTTCACTAGAGTGAATCTGATTAACGTTAGTTCCACAGCTTACTATCAGGCACCTGTAGTGTTAATGCATTCCAGTAAAATATATACAAATAAAATGGACTGTGTGCTTTGTAAAATAAATGACAGTAAATCTATTGAGAGTTTCACTTTCACTCATAAACATTTCATTCTTGCTCCCATGACAAACAGAATGTATTGAATGCAAGAATGGAGTGAGGACTGCTGGAAGTGTTGTTTTAATAGAATTTAATACCGCAGGCTGAATTGATAGAAATAAACTTCCGCAGTTTGCACTGTGTATGTCTGCAGTCCTTTACGGACAGCCATGTGTGTGGATCTTGTGTCAAAATCCGGCTAAAAGTCCTAAATGGTGTTGTTTACTTCAAAAATGCCACTTATATTCAGACTCCACATGTCTTAATTCCATTTCTGTTTAGTTCAATTATGACTTTAGTCTGACCGAGGTAATTAAAAATCGCTGTTTACATGGTAGACTCTTAATCAGAGTATTGTCTTATATTAAAATCTGTGTACTGGTGTCCATGTAAACATGTTCAATGTTTGACTCAACCACATCGTCAGGACTCTGTGAACTTGACGTGGTGAATTTGTGAAATTGGACAAACTTGGGGTGTCCTAAAAGGTTGAAAACCCCTGCCTTAACCCACCCTTAAACCTACCCATACCACCAAATCTGTCCCTAACCCAACCCATCTCACACATCAAGAGCACCAGAAGTCTTCTGCAATATATTATGAACACATTATATACATTTTTTTATCAGGTTGGTAGACAGAGTTTGTTATTTAGGCTGTTATTTTGTTTTTACTGAATGCACCAATCTACCATACACTCTCGGAAATAAAGGTAAGAGAGCTTTCACTGGGGCGGTTTGCTTTCAAAAGGCACACTTTTGTACCTAAAGAGTCCATACATGTATCTCAATTGTACATATTAATAGGTAAAACGTGTAAAGGGTTCTTGAAATTTTTAGGTTCTAATATTTACAACTCCAAATCAGAAAAAATTGGGCCAGTATGAAAAATCGCAAATAAAAAATAAAGCAGTCATTTCTAAATATACTTTGACTTGTATTTCATTGCAGATAATACAACAAACATTATTTAACGTGTTCCTCATGATTTTTATTGTTTTTTATAAACACATATCCACATTGTTTTTTTATATCCACATCCAATTTTGGTGCTTGCAACACTTTTTCAAAAAAGTTTGAACAGTAAATTACTATTTTACCAAATTTACCACTGTAATGTTG
This sequence comes from Danio rerio, assembly GCF_052040795.2. Taxonomy (NCBI): domain Eukaryota; kingdom Metazoa; phylum Chordata; class Actinopteri; order Cypriniformes; family Danionidae; genus Danio; species Danio rerio. The sequence continues at coordinate 45,268,191 of NC_141034.1, forward strand.
CCATTGCTCATCTTTTTCTGATTTGGGGTTGTACCTTTATTTCTGAGAGTGCCTCTGCATTTCAAGTCTGGACATATTACAGCAGTAAAGACAGAGTTGAAGTTTAGTATATTATCTGTGTTTAATGATGAAACACTAGAAGAAATAAATGATCAACTAAAACCTCTGTTGCAGGCATAACTAGTGAAGGATGTTTCTCTGTGGTTTTTACTTAGTTTGTGCTACATTTAGAGATGTTACAGCTGTGCAATTCCTGCCTGCCCATTAGCAAGAAATGTATGCCCACCAGGGTCAGAAATTAACATGGCTTGATGGCAAACCTGGCACCAAAGCAAACAAAAACACTCTGCATATTTAATATAAGCATCCCAAAAAGTCCCTTGCACTCAATAATATTTTCAGATTTCTTTGGACAACTTATTTTGTTATGTTCAATACAGATACACTTGTTAAAAGTGTTAAGTTAACTTAATCGATTTGTGTTGGAACAACATACATGAATTATGTGGAACCCTGCATTTTTTACAGTGTGGCACGATAAAACTAAATGTATCACAATTGTCATGATTATAGTAAAACTTGATGAAATCAATTAAAATCACTAATTTGATGAGATAAATTTAGTTCTGTGCATGACGCATCATAATTATTTTAGACCTGAAGATTGTAACAATTCTAAACTAATTAAAAGCTACTGTATGTTTTATGATCAGGCCACTTCTGGTGAACTATAATGCCACTTATTAAGTTAGTTATTACAGTTGTCTGTATATTCAAAGATAAAACTATTTTGAAGTAGATTATTATAAAAACAGTGTCACTTTAAAGTAATATTATACACTCACTGGCCACTTTATTAGGTACATCTTACTAGTACCGGGTTGGACCACCTTTTGCCTTCTGAACTGCCTTAATTCTTTGTGGCATAGATTCAACAAGGTACTGGGAATATTCCTCAGAGATTTTGGTCCACATGACAGCATCACGCAGTTGCTGCAGATTTGTTGGCTGCACATCCATGATGCGAATCTCCCTTCTCACCACATCACAAAGGTGCTCTATTGGATTGAGATCTGGTGACTGTGAGAGCCATTTGAGAACAGTGAACTCATTGTCATGTTCAAGAAACCAGTCTGAGATAAACTGTGCTTTATGACAGGTGTACCTAAAAAAGTGGCCGGTGAGTGTATATGCTGTGTATAATTTGTAAATTATGCAGGCTAATACGCCGTCCCGTAACAACTTAAATATTCCTGTCATATAGTAGAAGGGCATTCATAAAAAATATTAAATATTGCTTATAACTTGACTTCAATCCTGCCCAACATGCATGTAGGATAAGAGCGTCTTCGTGTAACATAAACTGTACATGTGAGCTGCATTCTGCTATGAGCACCTGTCCCTGTGACTGTCTGCACTCTACAGCAGCAGCAGCAGCCATGAAATAAAGATATCAAGATGAATAAATCATAAGAACAAATAAATAAGTGAGGCGCCCTGAAGAGGGAAGTTTGCCAGCTGCTCATTCACCCATCATTACCTTCACTTGTGTTTACATTGACTGGCCAGCGACACAAACACCTGTTGCATAATTTTTCACCCCAAGGCTTGTTTACTATTTGTGTCCGTTCTCACCATCATTTTAAAAGCATGAAAAGCATTATGCATGTCAGGGTTATGAGTAGATGTTCTTGTCATAAGCCATAAGTCATAAGCATAGTTAACTTGTCTCTTATCTCATTTGTAGGTTTCACAGGCAATTTCCATTTTAAATTTTAAGTTTGAAGTTCAAAGACAAACATATTTTTTAAATAATTAGTACATTATTTAAGAAAATATTTAGTAATTTTGTTGTGTTTAAGTCATTTGTATAACTTTTGTGTGTCTATATAGTTTTAATATATTTGTTATGTTTAGTTTTAGTTATTTTAGTTTCAAGTTTCACTATCAAAAAGTTCTAAAAATATGAAGAGTTCAGATGCAAAAACCTCTAAATTTCATCTGAATTTTTTTCTAAAATGTCTGTTTTTCTCAGCCCCCTATATTCATGTTCAGTTATTTTACTTTAAAAGCAGTGAAAATAACCTATTCTTTGCACTATGAGTAAAATTACTGAAACGGCACACAACAGTCTGAGAAAAAATGCTAATTTTAGATGAAATTAGCTCTCTCAACCGAAAGAGAGTTCAAAATAGCCTAATATTCAGTTCTGTGGATATTTCACTCATCTACACAAAAATGTATCTATGCATGAACCTCAAAAGCAAAAGTTGCTCAAATAACATGCAGTGATGACATTTCTGTGTACTACATATGTTCCTGCTGCTTGCAATAGTGTAGCTGTCATGAAAAAACTGTGCTGTCATGCTAACGCTGGTAAAATAACATCTCTTGACTCACTCCTACTTAATAAAAGTTTAAGGTCAATGGAATTGGTTTTTTTTTTTTACTTTATTATATAAATTTTGAATTTTGAAAATTTGAATTTTATTTTGAATTATTTTATAAATAATAAATTATTATTATAAACCATTTTTGGTTTTTATTTGATAGTTGTTGTAAATTGGAGGGTTGTAAACATTCATATTATTGGATTATCTGTAATTTCTGTTATTATTTTAAAGTGATAAGGCATTTTAAAACTTTTGCTTCCATTCATATCTGCATTATTTATTATGAGCTTGTAAAACAAGCTAGAAAAAAGATACATTTAGGCCTATTTCATCTGAAGAAAACAGCTAGAGCCCAAACTCGGGCCTGGAGGGCCGGTCTCCAGCAGATTTTAGCTCCAACTTGCCTCAACACACCTGCGTGGATGTTTCTGGAAGGCCTTATAGCTTGATTAGCTAGCCCTGGTGTGTCTGAGTGTGATTGGAACTGAATTTTGCAGGACACTGCCCCTCCAGGACCGAGTTTGGGCACCCCTGAGCTAGAGTGTCCACAAGACTCACTAAGGGGACTCCAGCCATCTGTTTATTTCACCAGCCATTCATTTGGACTACACATCCCACATCACTACACATCCTATACATTGCACCAATCAACCCCTACAGCTGAAATCTATCTTGACAATGATTACACACACATCATGAATGAATGAATGAACGAACGAATGAATGAAATGCAGCCAATAAATTATTGTGGATTGGTTGGTGGCACTGACAGCTGATTCACTGCCCCTCCCCTTCCACGATCGTCACTGACAGCACGCACACACCTTTAATAGCCAGCAATAGCAATGTAATATTTACCTAAATGTACATCAGTAGAAGAGGCTACATTAATAATATTGTGGCTCAAAAAGAAATATGGATCAATGATATTATTAGGGTCTGTATAGTGAGTGTATGTGTATATTGGAATGCCTTTTGTACAATTTGTTCAATTGTCTGTTTTAATAATTAATTCATTAATCTTCATTTTAGACATGGCATATACTGTGTGCTGTACAATAAAATGATGTGGAAAATAACTAAAAAGTGTTTTTAAACTAAATATCGATTTTTATGTGTTTTGCACATGTACTTGCTGAATTATTTCAAGGAATAAATTGCAATATTTCAAAAGTAATTAATAAAATAAAATAAATTAAATAAAATTAAATAAAATTAAATAAAATTTAATAAAATTAAACTAAATTAAATTAAATTAAATTAAATTAAATTAAATTAAATTAAATTAAATTAAATTAAATTAAATTAAATTAAATTAAATTAAATTTAATTTAATTTAATTTAATTTAATTTAATTTAATTTAATTTAATTTAATTTAAACCACATTATTTCATTTACCAGAAACAAAAATATAACATTATAATGAATACATTATTTTTTTGTGTGCCCACAGATTTGCTATGGTCTCTTCTGGCCACCCCTAAGACAGTTTTCTGTAGGTGCCACTGCTTACATGAATATCTTCACTTAACTGCAAAAACAAAGAAATAACTGCATCAGCTACCCTATCAATTTTTTGATGGTATCCATTAGGGTTGGGCGATGTCAACTAATTTGGCATCGTACCATGTCTAATGTGAAACATCGCGATGAACGATGGCATCGTCGTCATAGGCGGGGGTTAATTAATTATAAATAATTAATTAACCCCCGCCTATGACGATGATGCCATCGTAATAAATAATTAAATAATTAATTAATTCATAACATATTTATTATTTGTAGCCTATCTTTTCAACTACCTTATTCACATGCTCTTTGTTTTACTCATAAAAATCATAAATAAATAAAGATAAGTTGCACACAAATTACCATCTGTCAATCACTTTTTCCGTGGGAGGTTGGTCGGTAAAAAGGTGCACAACCAACAGTATCTGAGGTTTTCACTAAAATTATTAAGTACAAGTGTGAAAGTGAAAGACTGAAACAGCGTACTGATGCTGTGACACCTTACCTGATAGATTCAAAAGACCGAAGAGTCGTTAGATAGAGACAAGATGAATTAAATATCAAGTATAACAGTAGGCGGAGGGCTATTCAGAAATGCAAGGTAAAACACGGTGTGGATGTGGATCATTTCCTTCTAAAATGCCTTTTAAAAACTAAGACCTATTAGTGTAAACGAGGCCTAAGTGTGTATTTTTCACGAGCGGGTTTGCGACGGGGGCAGGACGGAGGATCAGCGATGCCGGCTCAGCATCGTGTTGTCTATTGGTCATCAGAGATGGACGATGTCATCGTCTATCGGCCCAACCCTAGTATCCATGAGTTCAAGATGAAATAAATGACATCCTGTATGCTCTCTGTATTTTACAAATTAGATGTGACATAATTGTAAAAGGAATCCATTCAAAAGGGTTGTTTTATCAAGTTATCATGAGCTTAATGTTTTCAGCTTAGAATTACTATCCAACATTTATACAGCAATTTTATGGTGTTTTACAAGGTATTACTGTATATGTACTAAATGATACAAAACACAGTCACAACATTTTACTTCTGGGATTGAATACAGTGTTTGACGGGTTTACAAAAATCTTTCAGAGTACGACATGCCAAAGGACACTAACCTCTGTGATCCCTAGACAACACAAAACAGACTCTGTTGTCACAACTATGAACTCAAATCACAAAATATGCATGGGTCAAAAGTGACACCTCACCTCAAATACCATTTACTTTTATCACAGCACACTTCTTTCATCTCCTGCACTAGAATCAGTAATTGAGTTGGCTTTCTATAGTAGCTGATAATCTGACATGCCATTTTAAATAGTCTCTCTCTCTGTTCTGATGCTCGCAGACTGCTGCTGCTTAACGGCTGAACTTACTTGATGTAGTATGGCACTTTGTTGGGCGATATGGCACGTTCCCAAGGTATCTGCACGGAGCCTGGAGTGACAAAGGAAGAAAGAGGGCAATATCAATCAGACGGACATGTCGAGCATGAAAAGCTATTTTGAAAATCTCAAACGGCCCGGCTCAAGGTCCTTCAAGCATACCGTTTCCACACAGAGAGGCTATTAAACAACAGCACCTCAAAAGTGTTCAGGATGCCAGAAAGCTTTTCTGTGAGTGGAGAAGTGCAAATCTCTTTATGCGGAACCCCTGAGGTCAAACGCTGCTGTTCAATGATATACACAAAGCAAGAAACAGATCTGTATAGACAGTGGGTCATTCCGAACACTGTTTAGGAGACTTGAGCACCTGTGTCTATCTTCTCGGTCGCTTTTTCTATCTGAATTAGGAGTCAGCGCCTTTTAAAATCTCAATTTATGTAACATTACAGTTCGAGGCTCAAGTGAGAGGATGGGGCGCCACCTCGGCACATAACTTTCACAAGTGCTTTGTGTTTATTTAGCACTCTATCCTTGCTAAACTTAAACTTGCTAAAGCACACGCTAAACTTTTATTTGTATAAGCGACTGAGCTAAAAGGCAAATTAAAGCTGCATCAGAAATGGCGTACACGCAGTAAGTGAAAAACGACTAGCATGTCGGAATTTACAACATTTATAAAAGACTAGGCAATAAGTGCCTGGATGATGTCTTAATTCCTGCGAGGCTTTGAAGTGTGCATATGACAGGCACTTTACTATCCCATAAGGCCAAAGGAGAGAATTTGTGAGTGGTAGAGAAGTGATGCGATTGATGTAAGTCACGCGATAAGGACAACATGGCAAACGCAGTATGCTCAGAATGCATTCATAGTATACAACATACACTCAGTAGGCAGTTTTGGATGCAGCAGTGGTAGAAAGAGACGTAAGTAAATAATTACTTAACACCCCTTATGTACTCCTACATATTTAAATAGTGTTAGCTGCAGTTTTTGAAGAAGATCTTTTCATTCTTTTCAGTGTTCTCTCATATAAGAGTGTCTACAGTAAACATGAGCCAGGCTAAACTGGGTTTGTGCAAGATGAGAAGCCTGCACAGGAACAACACTAGGAGATACCTATGCTGAAGAATGACTGATTGTGTAAAATAACTGAATATGTAAAGTACTGATTATATATGTTAAACATTCATATGAAGCTATATCTGTCAGAAGCTAGAGTGAGTAACATGTTATCAAGTTTTTATGCTATCATGACAACGTAAACACTTAGTACTTTTGCATAAGTTGCATCTATAATCTGGTGTCAAAAGTTGCTGACATAGACCTGTGACATCTCTGGTGACCTTAGGAAGCTGGCAGAGAGCCAAGACTAACAGGACCACTTAGAGTAAAAACTTATCCGAGGATGGCTAGGAGTTAAAATGAGACACCTAGGGGTGTGTCAAATAACCTGTATAAGGATTGTGGAAAGCACAGAGACGTTAGAAATTGTCCAGGAGAGACTTCAGAATGCTCTGAGGTCTGCTCTGCACTTTCTCAGCTTTATTATAGAGAATAAAGTTTTTTTTTTCTGGTATCCAAAAACTTCTGGTCTGATAGTGCCTCATTGATGAAATGGTTTTGTTTTCTTTTGTATTCTAAAAGTGTACTGTATAAATAAAACGTAAAAAGTACCATTACTCCATTACTTAGCATTACCAATACCAAAATAATGGGTATGACTTAGTTTTGTCGGCCCCTATTGCACATTCTGAAGACTATAATTACATTGCAACTACATGCCAACAAACTCTCAACATAGTATTAGTAGACAGTCTTCTTAACATCTCCTGACATTGCTCAACCAACAGACTTTAACTGACTGAAACTTTGCAGGTACATGTCAACTTATACTGAATCTAACCCCAACCTTACAGTCTACTTGTATCTCATATATAAGAATTAGTTGGCATGTGGTTGCAATGTAACTTAAATTTAACAGTGTGTTAAAGGGACCATTCAAATGTGTTAAAGGGACCATCAAAATAAAGTGAAACCAAATAATGTAGTGCAAGCAGAGTAACGCTATAGGTTCTATATCCTAGTCGAAAGGTACAGTATGAGTTAAAAGAAGCCCTTATAACATTACTTAAGAATAGTGAGTAGCGAGTTTTTCTGTGAAAAGAAAACTGTGGTATTCCACCATGGACTATATATTGAAAATGTGAGACTAAATTAATGTGAGAACAAATTATATGAATATTTGCATTATATATGCAGGGAGCATTTATGAAGTGCCCATGTTTTGAGGACGGTCTGTTTTCTATGTGCCATTTGATTGAATCGGAATCACAACACCACATATTCTACTTAGCCAATCACGGTAGACAAGAACAAATAAACATGAAAGCAAAAAGTACAGATACAGCATTAAAACATTCTCAAATTTTTTGATTTTTGATTTTATTTTGTTCACATTTTTACTCCTTAGTAAAGTAAAAAAAATAAATAAATTAAAAAAAGCATGCAAATTACGTAATTTCAGCATTTGCAATTTGTTATTTTGCACATCCCTGGGATCTCTTACACTACACTGTTTTTTTTTTTTGGCATTTATTTGCAATACATTGTGGGACTTGGGGACCATCAGGGTATGACCAAGCGCAGTATGTCAAACATTTTGACATTCAGGGATTTTGATTGTTGCAGTCAGCATCACTGACTTTACAATGACTTTTTAAAAATGTGAAGTAAAAATTTTTCAGCAAGTTATTTATCAAGTCATTATCTGATTTTTATTCACCTTAGAAGAGCAACTAGTTTTAGACTCCAATCTGCCATTAATGACCTTGGATGTACGACATTTCTTTATATACTGTTGCTATTTTGGTTGATTAACTTTAATATTGGTATGCTATTATATTATATTTAGCTATATATTATATATAGCTATTTTAACAATGTTTTCTTTGTATCATACTACATGCATTCTATATGACCATTCTTGGATTAATTGGCAATCAATTTGAGTTGTAAGTAATGTACGCTGCCAGCTTTTTCAGTTATAGTCTGAATTGCATTTTCACAGCATTTGAATATAGAGTAGATCTTATTAATGAAATTTCTCATTAGTTCTCATTTAAGATTGTGTAAAGCTTCTTTATATAAGCTATATTTATATTCAAGTATGATTCTACCTGATTAAACGGAGCAATTTTTGTTCATAACTGTGCTTGATTGTAATTTAAAATGAACTGACTACAATTAGGCCTGACACAATAATCAACATATAGACTTCTCATAACTCATGGACAATTTCTGGTGATGCAATATATATCGCCCATACATAAAAACCAATTCTTGCAACATTTTAGCTGATTGTGCAACCTGTCAGTGTCTGTATAGTTTAAAAAAACTATACGATAGCATATTTTCAAGCGTGTCTGACAACTGAAAATAGATCTGGAAGGAACCTCTGTTACTTTTTACCTTGCACTTTTTTTGTTAACACTTATTGTTATTTATTTGTTTACAATATACGGTTTCACATTCTGATTCCAATGCAGAATTATTAAATTGTTAAAATTACAATAAATAAATTAAATTTTCTCAGGGAAAAATTATTGTACACTGTAAAAAAATAAAAATAAAAATAAAAATAAAAATAAACAATCTTTATTTCTTTTTGCTTTTTCTTGGTCACTCAACTTTTAAAAATATTAGCTGCACTGACCTAAAATTATTTGTCAGTAACACAAAAAAACATTTAGTTTGGTCAACGTAAGATTACTAATTTTCTGGAGATGTGAACGACTCAGTAACAAAACGTTTTAAGTTGTGCCAACTGAACATTTTTTTCTGCAGAACTGGAATGCCTGAAGTTGAGTGAACAGAAAAAAAAACATAATCCTTATCTCCTTTCATTTTTTCACATGTACTAATTATTTTTTCTTAATTAACATGACAGTAGATAGTATAGACATGAAAGCATGGGGAAAGGAGGGAAAGGAAGGATTGGCATAGGACCTGGAGGCGGGAATCGAACTTGAGTCACAGTGACCACCGGAGTGCCATGTGTTGACACACTAACCTACACCATGGCTACATGTACTCACCTTTTAAAAACATCAGTTGTACTGACCTAAAATGTTAAAATTCATGTGGAAATTTGGAACTAATAATACATTATCTGAACAAACAAACATAGTTCAATTGAAAAAATAGGATGGCATGCTTCACATGTGAAGCATTACAAACCATTTTCCCCTGTTTGTCCTGCCATGTTTTGATCCTTGTTTTGTTTACTGTTATTGTTTAACTTTCTGTCCTGTTTCTAATTCTGTGTCTAATACATGTTTTGTTAACATTTGTCTCTGTTTAATTATTTTTCAATTGTTTGTGCAATGAAAGGAAAACAAGGATTATGTTTTTTTCTGTTCACTCAACTTCAGGCATTTCAGTTCTGCAGAAAAAATGTTCAGTTGGCACAACTTAAAACGTTTTGTTACAGAGTAGTTCACCTCTCCAGAAAACTAATAGATAATCTTATGTTAACCCAACTAAAAGTTTTTTGGGTTTTTTTGTAATACTGACAAATAATTTTAGGTCAGTGCAGCTGATGTTTTCAAAAGTTAAGTAAATAAGAAAAAGCTAAAGCAAATGAGGATACTGTTTTTTTTTTTTTTTTTTGGTACTAACAAACATTTTTATAGAGAGTGTACATATACTGTCATTCTATCATTATATGATGAGTGGCATAAAATGCTCTTAAAATTACACTAACATCATTTATTGAAATATAGTTTGCTGCAATATATCATACAGTAAAAAGTAAATATTGTGGCAAGCCTAACTATAATATGCATATGAAGAGTTTATTTGCAAAAACAGACAATGACCATTTTTAGATTCTACCAAAAATGTCAATCTTCAATGTAAAAACAGGACCACATAAAAGCTCCCGATTTAGTTATTTCCATAGATTGTTTTGTGTTTTGTTTTGTTTTGATTTATTTAGTTTTTTTGTTTTGTTTATTTGCAACTGTCCACTTCAATGCACAACATAAAAAATCTGAAAAGGACTAAAAGTGGAGTAATCTGTTTTTGTGAATAAACATATCAAATATTCCCCTTTAGCCTGCTTTAAAAGGACAACAGTTTTGTAGTCAAGAACAACTCATTTGGGTCCAGTCTGAAACTTGATTAAATTAAAATCTGTCTATGTCAAATAAGCTTCAAATCTGAGCCAAAACCAAGTCTGAATGCTCCCAGGTCAACGACAAGACTAACACGTCACAATTTTCAACACTACTTGAAAAGTCCATTAACACGGCAATATTGAATTGATTTGTAGTGATTTACTGTGCCCAAAGAAGTTTGGACACCTGCTAAATAAAGCTAACTTCACAGCAGAGACTGTCTTTGTCCTGCTTTGTTCCAGCACACAGATCTAATGTCAGAGTGACAGTGAGAATGAATAGAGACACAGCCCACCCTGCCCACTTAAACACAGTCCTGCCATCAGCCCCGTTCCTCACTCTCTACTCAACATCACACTCCAGCACACCCCTCCACAGCTTCAGATGAGATACTACACTTACTGGAGAGAAAGTGCTGCGATCCTGGCCCAAAATCTCTGTGGGCATCTTGCAGTTGTTTCAGGCGTTCTTCAATTGACCCCTGGGAAGGAAAAAGACAAAGAGATGCCATCAGATTCAAGAGTGATTCATTTCACACACTAACAAAAATGTGTCAGTAACACCTTATAATAACTACACAATTAATTATTTATTAAGCAAACAGTTAAGTCATTATCTGTCAAGCAGAAACATTAGTAAGCAGTTTATAAATACATCTACAAACGCTGTATTCTTGACTTATAATGTGCTTAATGATTGTATTTTCATACTTTGTTAATGATTTATTTTTCATTACTAAATTAAGTATTGCATTATACAAACTAGTTATTTAAGAATAGTTGGTGTTGTTATTTTAACATCTTTCAGAATGCGTAAGTAAATGATTAATACACTATTGAACATTTGCAAATCTTATTATTCAGGCATATAATAGGTTACTTTTCATGGTAATACATTTTTTTATTAATTTAACTTCATCCATGTCACAATCAGCAGTGATCTAATCCTTGCAGTAATCAAGCTCAGTAAAAAACTACAAATGCGTCATTATATAAACTACATATCCAGTCATGCCCCACACACACACACACCTGTTCCAGATCATGATTGACAACAAACACACACAGCCGGAGGATGGTTATGAACTGATTACAAGGACTATTTAAGTAGCACAGACACACACCAGTTGCTGAGTCTTGTTTATCTGTGAGCATTACGACGCGGTTTCCTTGTTTAGCCTAACCGTGTTTTGACCCTTTGCCTTGTCTGTTTGTTTTGATTCATTGCTGCCTGTACCAACTTCATCTGCTGTCATTTCTGATATTCGGGATTTAGATTTAATGGATATAGAGTAATGTAAATATTGTAAATATTGTAAACCAATCTTGTTACATTTAAATAATGTGTAAAAACGTTGTGAAACATCAATATCTGTGCAATGTCCATTAATATAAAAGTTTATCAGGCGTACAGGTAATATGAAGTAATATAAATAATTAATAGTTTTATACATTATATTTTGACTTTTTAAAAATAGCTTACATCAACAAATAAAACACAAGGTGGAGCTACTCGGCAAAAAGGGCATGCCTCTTGTCACGGTCGGTGTTAGGGAAAAAGAAGTGAGGACTCAAGTGCAGGAAAAATGGGAATTTATTAAATTATAAAAATAAAATAAAATGCAAAATAAACTACCCCGAAGGGGAAAACATTAACAAAACAAATACATTCACATACAAACAGGACTGGGCAGACTGGCAAGGATGAGGACTGGAAACACAACAGGACTAAACTTCAAACGACGAAATGTGATGACGAACTGGCACAGGACCGCAAATGTGAGGGGTTTTTAAACTGTAGAAATTGACACACAAACAGGTGAAAACAATTAACTAATAATGGGTTAACAAGGAGGGTGGGACAAGACAATAGACGGGAGAGTGCATGACACAGAGAGACAACACAAGCCATGCGCTCACATAACACAGGACAAGAACATGCAGCCAATGAGAGAACTCATTAACCGCATGTTCATGACAAGACAAGCACAACACTGAAGCACACGACAAAAGCACGTGACCACAATGTAAACACATAGCCACGTGCTTTGACAGACGCAAGACACGAGCACACGGTGAATGAAAACTCACAGTGCGCTCACACATGCAGCGTGCATGCTTCATAGTGTCCAGATTCTGCCACCAAAAAAAGAATTTACATGACCAGAGTGGCAGAACCCTGACACCTCTCCCCGTTTTTAGAAGCTGTCAATTCTTTTATTTTCACCATATTTAAGGTCTTGATCTCTTTTTCATCTCTTGTTTATCCTCATAGCATTCATGTGGAATAGAAGAACAGCATCTTCGTTTTTCATGAAATGGAGTTTCTGTTTGACGTATAGTAAACCAGAATCATTAAAAGTAGTGCTGCTGCGCAAAAAAGTTATGAATGCGACTTACACTTCCGACTGTACATTGTGTTTTCTTTTTCTTATAATGCACAGAGTTTTGAGGTAAGGGACGTTTTCATTTGCCATTCAGTGACAGTCGGATCGCTCATGCAACTCATCAAACTCCATCTTTTAAAATCTAAAGTGGAATAAAACGGTCTCTTCATAAAAGCCGGCATATCAGCACGCTGCTACATTGAAAACATGATTCGATTCAAGCCTTCTGATTGGTTTTCTGTATATAGCGGCTTTTGCGGTCAAAAGCAAGTGGCGTTTAGTGGCTTTTGCCAACAAACTGTTATTTCTGAATGGGCTGATGCTGTGATTTGAAGCAAATCAATTTGTTGAACATGTACTACGTACCTAAAGCATTCACTCAGTGCCATTAGCTCATTTTCATCTGAACTCTCCATTTTCATATGATCTGCCACTGAGTTATACACAGGGTGTCCGCAGGGTCTTAAAAAGTCTTTAAATGTCTTAGATTTCAAACACTAAATTTTAGGCCTTAAAAAGTCTTAAATTCGCTGAAATATTGAATTGTAGGTCTTAAATCATTTCAAATGGGTCTTAATTTTCCAATGTCCATGTAAAGCTACCCAATTAGGCCTGTATACTGTATACAGTCACCAACAATACATCTCGTAAACTTTTATCAAAACTCTAATTACAACTCTATTTAACAATGATTCCTCACAATAACATTTGTAAGTTCTCCATGTATTTATGGGCCATATGTGGTGAGGACACTGACCTAGAAAGACATGTACATTTAAGTTATTATAGTTTTTAAAGCTTGTTAAAAAGTATATATGGTTTGCTTGTTTTGACACATTATTTAAGTATTTAAAATTTTTTTCTAAATACTTAGGGCAAGTAAAAATCCTTACTATTTAGCCCTGTATGAGTCTGAAATTTCATTCATAATAGTCTTAAAACAGTCTTGAAAATTCTTAAATTTGACTTGGTGAAACCTGCAGACACCCTATATACAAAATAATTGAAATATAGATGTTTGGACCAGAAACAAGGCAAACATTCTGAGTAAGTAAATCATTTTTGCAGAGCAGATGTGAAATAACACTGCACAGTCTTCATTATATAAATAATTAAATATAATTATTCATAATTACACCCACAAATGTCATAATTTTGTGTGCCCAAATGTTTAAACTTGCTTGAAATACAGTCACAGGCCTTAAAAACATTTATTCATTCACTTTCCTTTGGCTTAGTCTCTTAATTATCAGGGGTCGCAACATCGGAATGAACCACCAACTATTCCAGTATGTTTTTACACAGCAGATGCCCTTATAGCTGCAACCAAGTACTGGAAAACACCCATACACATTAATTTACACATGTACTCAAACACTACGGCCAGTTAAGTTCACCCAATTCTCCTTCAGCTTATGCCTTTGGACTGTGGGAAAACAAGAGCACCCGGAAGTAACACACGTGAACATGGAGAGATCATGAGAGCTGAGACTCGAACCAGTGACCTCCTTGCTGTGAGGTGATAGTGCTAACCCCTGCACAATTGTGCCACCCACCTTAAAACACATGCCAGTAAATAATTAACTTTCACTTTATTATAGTTAATCATCGTAGTAACTCTTTAAATCACGTCTGTTCTTTGGCTCTTGGTCAACTATAAATCAGATTCAACACTGCACACACTGTAGTGTGTTTATTGCAGATGTGCACATTTCAATATTGATGCTGAGTCAGAAAAAGTGTCAGCATCTCTTCAAAGACTTGGATTAAACAGCTTGATTCCTAAGACTTGTGTCAAATGGAGCATGTACCAGTCTGCTGCCCCCAATCAGTTTTACAAGAGCACAGGTGAGAATACAGATGAGCAGCGACTGAGATAAATGTTCAGAAAAGTCTGTGAGGAAAGTTGCAGAAGTTCGGAAAGATTAATCCACATCTGTCACTGGTGCCATCAACCAGACGTCTCTGGAAAATTGAGGACAACCTAATTCTGACTTATTTACAATGTATTCCATTCAGAAGGTGTCAGAAGTCTAAAACATACAACGACTGGCGAACCCGCTCAAGCATGAAGTGTTTTTCTCCTCATTCTCTTCCTCTCTGTATTCTATGTGTTTCTGTGAGGCATTTCAAGGACAGCCAGGACTGCTGCACCCTAATAGAGAGAAAATATTGCTCTCTGTAAAAGCAGACATCTCTGTTAATCATAACTACAGAGTCACTAATTGTCTTGTTAGATAAACATTAGGGCTGCCAATTTAACAGGTTCATTTAGTGCAATTATTAATACAAAAATAATGTTCAAACTTAGTGGTCTGGATTATGTTTATGTTTTTGGAAAGACACATTTATTTTCGTAAGGGTGCATTAAACTGATTAAAAGAAACATATTTAATATATAAATACTACATAGTAAATAATATTTATATATTTTATAACTTCAGACAATAAATGAGTAATTGGAGTGTAATTAACGATTAAAAATAAATAAATAAATAAATAGTTCTGTCTGGTTTTTGAATCTGATTGGCTGATAGGCATGCAATAGTCTGCAAAATCAGCACGTGTATAGCCTCGTCAACCTTGTGTATTACTCTGCCCATATGACAAGCAGAGGACTAGGCTCCCAACGTTTTGACGAATATCGCAGCTGTTGGACAACATAATGTACTTTTGAGTTTTTAGGCGAAGATGTAGTTGTTTAGATTGAAACTTTGCAGGTTATTTATAGAGATAGTGCCTTATTTAAAATCCATACTAATTACAATAGTCAATAGTCATTATGGGCTATTGTGTGTAGAATTTTGAGGAATTAAATAAATGTAATTCATTTTGGAATAAGGCTGTAACATAAACAAATGTGGGAAAAGTGAAGCTCTATGAATACTTTGGCTTAGTCCCCGATTTATCAGAAGTCACCACCGTGGAATGAACCGCCAATGACCCTGAATTATTTTTTTTTTACGGGGCGGATGCACTTCCAGCCACTGCACAGTACTGAGTAGACAAACTCATGAACCCCCGGTGCTGGGAAACACCCACACACAGCCCCTAACAAACTTTTACAAAGCATTTCTCGAGGCGTTCGCACTTCACCACTAAACACACTTCCTCACATTAGTCCTGTATGTTTGCCCTCGCATCAGGTCACACAACAAACTGCTTCGGATATGGATTTCCTAGTCATTTGGATTCACACACTCCCACACACTCAAGTGTACTTCTCATTCTCCCCGCACGCCTTTCTGGCTCTCTTAAGCTCATCTCACACATAAAACAACCAGATGCGATCGAAACACTCAATTTCATTTTACATCTCCTCTTTTTTTTCCCCTCATCGGAAAGGCCTTTGTTTTCCCATGAGAATGTAGACAAAAGGCAGTCCCCGTGAACGAAAATAATGGAGCCATCACTGATCCCAGCGAGGCAGGGACGTCGTGTTAGGGTGCTTTCACACCTGTGAATCGATTCAGTTGTTCCGAAACAGAGATTACAATTGTTACATTGTTGCTCTTTGCTCTTGGAGCGGTTCGCTTTCACACTGCAAAGTTTCTAAACGGACCAAAAGAGTTAAAACAAGTCACGTGCGAGTAATCTCTCCTCACATTGGTCAGAGTGTCAGGGTTTGTTTTGCAGCGTCCCGCTCAGCTGTCAGGAGAGGTGGTGGTTTGGTGGTGATTGACAGGGTGCGCGCGCGCGACATGTCTGAGGAGAGACGCGGTGGGGAGGGGTGAGAAGGGTGCGCAACGATGCCTATTTGAGGGAGGGAGACGCAAGATTACCGGGAGATCATCACTCGTTTGCGGGCATCCGGAGACTCGCGAAACTCCCCGCCCTACTCATAATTCTCTCTTCATATAGCCGTAAGCCTATTACGTATGCATAAAACACTGTGATAACCGCGCTCGGATCGGATCGCTTTCTCACTGCAATCGAACCGCTCCAGGGTTCGTTTCAATCGAGCCGAGACCACCTCATTCAAGCGATCTCGGAGCGATTACTTTGGCGCGGAACAGAGCGCGATTGCCCTGTTCACATATGCCAATCGAACCGCGCTAACTGGCCAAACGAGACACGTTCCGAAACAAAAGTGTAGGTGTGAAAGCACCCTTATATTCCATCTCCTAAGCTCAATTTTTCATCGCGTATATATGCACAAAGTGAGTTAGTGACCCATGCACTTAATGATCTCTGTTGGGGTCTATTAGTGATGTGAGTGAGAGATGGGGTAAATTCAGTACCTGCAGAAGTTTCCACCGGTTGTTAAGGTGCTCCAGGGCTCTGGCGTTATCCATGGACAAGTGCACGTCAGATATGGCCAGCTCATGGGCCAGGTCATTGATGTGCTTCATTCCTTCTTTAACCTGGCTCAGCTCTTCTTTGAACAGCTACAACACAAAGAGACATGAGATCTAAAGGATAGTTCACACACACACACACACAAAAAATTTAATACAGTCATCATTTACTCAAACCTTTATGAGTTTCTTACATCTGTTGAACACAAAAGAAGGTACTTTCAAGAAAGCTGAAAACTTGTAGCCATTGACTTCCTTTGTATTTGTTTTGTCTATTATGGAAGTCAATGGTTAGGGGTTTTTCAACATTCTTCAACAAATATATGCAGAGGATGGGGTCGACAAGTTAATTTATTTTCTGTTCTATTGTACATGACATTTGGAGGATTTTGTAAGGCCTCTAATGCGTAAAAAAAAAAAAAAAAATTATCCAATGGCATAAAACGGAATAAAAAAGTTCCGCGAGTAGGACTTCAGGAAGTTGTGACTATACTGCAAATAATAATAATAATAATAATAATAAACAATGAAAATAATTATGATGCCTCACAGCAAGAAGGTCGCTGGTTTGCTTGTTTGCATGTTCTCCCTGTGTTGGCGTGGGTTTCCTCCGGGTGCTCCAGCTTCCCCCACAAGTCCAAAGACATGTGCTATAGTTGAATTAAATAAGCTAAACTGCCCATAGTGTGTGTGAATGAGTGTGTATGGATGTTTTCCAGTGATGGGTTGCAGCTGGAAGGGCATCCGCTGCATTAAACATATGCTGGATGAGTTGGCTGTGGCGACCCCAGATTGACAAGGGGACTAAGCCGAAAAGAAAATGAATGAATGTATAATAAAAATAGTAATAATAAAAATAGTAATAATAATAATAATAAACTATAATAATAATAATAATAATAATAATAATAAACTATGATGATAATAATAATAATAATAATAATAGGAATAATAATAATAAAATAGTGATAATAATAATAACAACATTATTAATAATGATAATAATAAATAAATAAATAAATAAATAAAGGGACATTTTAGCATAGCTTTTTTTGTAAATACCCGTTTAATCTCGTTTGTCAACAATATTGCTGTCGCGTGAGGGATACTGACAACAGAGTTGGGGATCCAAATGCAGGTTTATTATAAGAACAGTTAGGCAAGCAATGGTCAAAACGGGCAAACAGATGCATGCAGTGAACCCAGAGTCATGGTCAATAACAGGCGAATGGCCTAAACAAACGTAAACAAACAAAAGGGTCAAAACACAGAAAGGCAAGGCAAAGAAAACGTGTTGTAATGTTCACAGTACAGATAAACATGACTTAGTCATAATGTGTGTGTGTTTGTTTAAATAATCCTTGTAATCAATCTTTCACAATCCTCCAGCTGTGTGTGTAGTCAATCATGATCCAGAACAGGTGTGTGTGTGTGTGTGTGTGTGTGTGTGTGTGTGTGTGTGTGTGTGTGTGTGTGTGTGTGTGTGTGTCTGTGTGTGTGTGTGTGTGTGTGCGTGCGTGTGTGTGTGTGTGTGTGTTGCATGATAGTACATGTAGTCCAAGTAATGGCAGATTTGTAGTCCGTTAGCGATCTGCAGCAACTAAATAACAGATAATCATAACAATTGCATTTATAGTAATCATCACAGCATTTATGCTGTATTTCATTTTCATATCTAAAGTTTGTTGACAATGGAATTTAGTCATGTTTTGTTGATGAAAGCAAGTAAATTGTGTCAGTTTTCATTTTTGGTGAACTATCTCTTTAAATAAACAATTATTAAACTGGCTAACCATTTGTTTTCTGAGTGGATTGTAAATTGTCACTACAAATGTTGCACTTATTGAGTGTTATACTTAGGGATGCTATATATTGCTAATAAGATAAAGAAAAAAAGAAAAGAAAAGTTTTGATATAGACAGGTTGGTCATGTATTCATTCACAGCTACCACTGCCTGCTTCCTTTCACTGAGATGCAACATTGGGCATAAGTGCAAGAGGCAGTCAGTCTGTCGATGACACAGAGTGAAACTACACCAAATGTCTAAGTGTGACAAGACTCAGTGTGTGTGAACCGGTGGCACAAGGAAATCGGTAACAAATGCAGAGAGATGACAGCTAATAAGAAGCTGACATATTCATATGAAATATTCATGTGAGCTGACAACTAATAAGATTTGCATGACTATTCAGAAGTTCGGGTCGGTAGTTTCTTGTAGTTGTTTTTTAGCACATTTGAATGAAGTTTCAAACCCTAAAACACACAACTCAAATACTCATTTATTTAGGTAATTTTAGAGGGTTATTACACAGTCTGTTGAGTCAGATTTGTTTCAGATTTGTGCAACCCACTAGAACAGGGGTGTCAAACTCAGTTCCTGGAGTTTAGCTTTAACCTTGATTAAACACAATTGATCAAACTAATTAAGTTCTTCAGGCTTGTTTGAAACCTACAGGCAAGTGTGTTGAAACTAAACTCTGCAGGGCTGTGAGTTTGACACCTCTGCCTTAGGGTTTGGGTCAAAAGCAGGAAACTAACAAGTTTATTTAGCACAGGTTTGCTCATTTGCTCCATAACACATAACAAGAAACATTTCCAGAACATTCAGTAATGTTCCTTAAAGGTTGTGTAAACGTTGGCACACAACATTATTAAAACAACGTTTTATAAAGTTCTTCTAACATTGATAGAAAACTTCCTTCATTCAGTCATTTTCTTTTCAGCTTTAGTCCTTTTATTAATCTGGGGTCACCACTGCGGAATGAACCTCCAACTTATCCAGCATAAGTTTTACGCAGCGGACGCCCTTCCAGCTGCAACCCATCACTTGGGTTGATAGAAATTGATAGAAAACTTATATCATTAAAATAATGTGAAATAACTTTTTGATTGAAGTTCTGAAATAATTCATCATTAATTAATAATTAATAATAATAATGTGAGACTGATGGGGTGGCATAGTGGCTCAGTGGTTAGCTTTGTCGCCTCACAGCAAGAAGGTCGCTGGTTCGAGTCCCAGCTGGGTCAGTTGGCATTTCTGTGTGAAGTTTGCATGTTCTCCCCATATTCGCGTGGGTTTCCTCTGGGTTCTCTGGTTTCCCCCACAGTTCAAAGACATGCGCTATAGGTGAACTGATGCACTAAATTGGCAATAGTGTATGAAAGTGAATGAGTGTGTATGGATGTTTCCAAGTACTGGATTGCAGCTGGAAGGGCATCTGCTGTGTAAAACTTATGATGGATAAGTTGGCGGTTCATTTCGCTGTGGCGACCCCTGATAAGTAAACGGAGTAAGCTGAAGGAAAATGAATGAATGAATAAATGAATGAATGAATGAATGAATGAACGAATAAACATTACGCATTTGGAATAACGATATTATAACCAAAACATAATGTTAATAAGTCATCAAAAAAAATCTGATGTTTTAAATGATCTAAGAATCTTTTACCATAACGTTCATGTAACTTAGCCAGAATGTTATTTAAATTGTTCTGGTAACATTAGAGCAATGTGAATATAATGTTCTAAAACGTTTTAAATAACATTCCGAGAATATTAATATAAAAAGAAACTGAAATTTTTTAAAACTTAAAAAAATTTAAGTTACTATACCATCAAAAAACTGGACATTTTGAACATTCAAACTACATAAAAAGGGGTAATTTTATATTACTGAAGGGAAATAAGTACCTGTACATAGCAGTTTTAATTTCGTTGAAGAACATTTTCTGTCAGAATTTTCATGACGAACAAGTTTCTACTGATGAAAACTAGACAAAAACTAAATAAAAATTAAGTGATGATGACTACAACTATAATAAAAATATACTGACATTTTCATTGACTAATAAAGACAAGAGAATGTGATTGAGGGACATTTTTTTGGAAAATGTCCAATTAATCTGAGCGCACATTTTACAAGATAACACATTATCATTTGCCAGTCATACAGTATGTTATTAACTCTACTTATTTAATCAGTGCTACACAGCTGAGCACCATGTACTGTATAAGCAACTACAACAGTAAAGCTTGCTACAGACTGACATAACAAAGTGAACTTAAACTTTTTTAAGCCCTTTCAAAGATTAAAAACAGTTTGAAACTGTTCAACAGACTGGTTAAAAAGACGTGCAGTGTACCATGTTAAAATAAAGAGTTTGCTAAATAATAGCACAATCATGCATTTTCATTTTGACATAATCTTACATATTACTTAATTTTTAGTCTTCAATGGAAAAACCATGTTCTATATTTTAATATTTTTTCTTTATTTTTTAAAAGTTCGAATATTTTGTATAAATAAATGTACAATATGAATTAAATAACATTAAATTAAACTAAATATATTTTAGTCAACTAAATCTAGAGGAGATTTAATCTCCTCTAAATCTTATGAAATTCAGTCGACTAAAACTAGACTAAAATTAAAATGAGTCAGAAAACGAAAATATGAAAAAAACTAAAATGGAATTTTCATCAAAAGACTAAGACTAAAACTAAATAAAAATTTGCTGTCAAAATTAACACTGATTTATAGCCATTTTAAAAGGGAATTCTCATTGAAACCATCAAATTTGTGCATTACTTTAGTGAAATAAATGTAGTGTATATTTTATTTAATCAATACAATCATAGCATTTTTGAAAATCTGTAATCAATAGCGTTTATTTTATGTATACACGTTAAAACACTCTAAAAATGCCAGGTTGAATCATTACAAACATTGACATAACATGGACAAGCTAAACGGTTGGGTTACATTTGGGTTAAAATTTTTTTTTAAACAGTTGAACACTTTTTTAATTTCATTTTTACAGTTTGTAGTATAAACATACTATACATTAAGTCCCAATTTTCAATAATGACTATCCCCAATGCATGTATGTATGAGGTACGAGGTAAAAGATACATACTGTATATAGGGGCTTGGATTTTATGTCCTGTTCATCCACCCTGGAAAATGAATGTCAAGTCTGCATGAGCTGCCATGCGCTGGCTGGTTCTGACAGCAGGAGAAACACTGATAAACGCTCCTCCTCCTGTCAGTGCGCAGCTCCAACATGTCAGTCCCATTTCAGCCCAGATGAAACTCAACATATTGCATCAGGCACCCCTTCAGGCACATAGACTGGTAAATTATTTAATTACACAGTTGCACTCACATCTACTGTACAATTCGCAAAAAAAAAAAAAAAAAAAAAAAAAACACACGTCACAGAAGCATTTACATCAATACAGTAATCTGCTGGGATGGCAGAGTAGAACGTCTGACTCACTGAGGCATAAAGTAGTTCTGTAAATAGATACCTACACTGTTCCGTATCTATAATAACTCTTGCTTATCTCCACAGGAACAACAATGATCATATCGTCAATAAAGAGACCTCCTACTGTACAGCTGTGGGAGTCTGAGTCTTTGCAGCGTCAATGGTAGATTATGAGGCAAAACATTAGAGAGATATGCGCTTTTTTGCTTAAGTCTTGAGAGTAGTAGATTACAGAAAAACATATTCAGGTCTCTCATCTTTCAGAGCTTTTATTGTTCTGACACTAATCTCTTTGTTTCACAGCCAAATGACGGGGTACAGTATATCTTAAGGGTATAAGTAAGCAGCGTAGAGCTGAGTGAGCTGTACAAAATCAGAAAAACAAAGCACACAGTACAAAGGAGATTCAAAAAGTAAAAGTGCTCATGGCAATATATGTATGTGATGACATTTTTGCAAACAATTATATTATATTGCTTACTGAACTTTTGCAGTAGTTTCAAAGGGAAACGTACAATAAGTGGTACTAAAAACTACTACTTTTTCATAAACAGAAGAATATGACTCTGCCAATGATTTATGGTTGTTCTATTCACAAAATCATAATCAAATGGCAAATTAGTGGTACAAAAAATATTAGATGCAACAAATTATGGAGCCGAATCTCTGCCAATACACGCCATCTACTGTCTTGCTGTATAAAACCTGCGACAAACTGAGACAACCTGCCTCCATGCACTTGAGAGAAAATCTGAATGAGTGCATTTGTGAGAAAATCTAATGAATGCATTTGTGAGAAAATCTGAAAGTATCCATTAGTGAGAAAATCTGTCTGAATGCATTTGTCAGAAAATCTACATGGCAGCATTTGTCAGAAAATCTTTCTGGGCGCATTGGAGAAAAAAAATCTATCTGGATGCATTTCGGAGAAACATCCAAAAGAATGTAATTGTGATAAAATTTTGAATGAATGGATTTGTGAGAAAATCTGAATAAGTGCATTTGTGAGAAAATCTATCTAAGAGCATTTGTGAGAAAATATGAATGAGTGCATTTGTGAGAAAATATGAATGAGTGCATTTGTGAGAAAGTCTATCTAAGAGCATTTGTAAGTAAATCCGAATGAGTGCATTTGTGAGAAAGTCTATCTAAGAGCATTTGTAAGTAAATCTGAATGAGTGCATTTGTGAGAAAATCTGTATGAGTGCATTTGTGAGAAAATCTGAATGAGTGCATTTGTGAGAAAATCTGAATGAGTGCATTTGTGAGAAAATCTGAATGAGTGCATTTGTGAGAAAATCTGAATGAGTGCATTTGTGAGAAAATCTGAATGAGTGCATTTGTGAGAAAATCTGAATGAGTGCATTTGTGAGAAAATCTGAATGAGTGCATTTGTGAGAAAATATGAATGAATGCATTTGTGAGAAAATATGAATGAGTGCATTTGTGAGAAAGTCTATCTAAGAGCATTTGTAAGTAAATCCGAATGAGTGCATTTGTGAGAAAGTCTATCTAAGAGCATTTGTAAGTAAATCTGAATGAGTGCATTTGTAAGTAAATCTGAATGAGTGCATTTGTGAGAAAATCTGTATGAGTGCATTTGTGAGAAAATCTGAATGAGTGCATTTGTGAGAAAATCTGAATGAGTGCATTTGTGAGAAAATCTGAATGAGTGCATTTGTGAGAAAATCTGAATGAGTGCATTTGTGAGAAAATCTGAATGAGTGCATTTGTGAGAAAATATGAATGAGTGCATTTGTGAGAAAGTCTATCTAAGAGCATTTGTAAGTAAATCCGAATGAGTGCATTTGTGAGAAAGTCTATCTAAGAGCATTTGTAAGTAAATCTGAATGAGTGCATTTATGAGAAAATCCCGACTTAATAGATTTGTGAGACAATCTGCATGAGTGTATTTGTGAGAAAATCCTGAATGAATAGATTTATGAGAAAATCTGAATGAGCGCATTTGTGAGAAAATCCTGAATGAGTGGATGTGTGAGAAAATCTGAAAGTGCATGTGTGAGAAAATCTGAATGAGTGCATGTGTGAGAAAATCTGTCTGAATGCATTTGTGAGAAAATCTGAATGTGTGCACTTGTGAGAGAAATGTGAATGAATGGATTTGTGAGAAAATCTGAATGTGTGCACTTGTGAGAGAAATGTGAATGAATGGATTTGTGAGAAAATCCAGATGAATGCAATTGTGAGGAAATCTGTCTGGATGCATTTGTGACAAAATCTGCAGGTATGCAGGTTGTATGCTCTAGATGTGTTTGTTCAATGTCTGCATGCATCTACTGTACATGCAGATGGACTCTATTTATTTATGAAATATGATTTATAATACATTTGTTTGTTAAAACCACTGGTGTGACATTTGTTTTTGCAAAGTGGTTTCTGTTTGTTTGTGAGTCAAGTGATTCTTTGCAAAGCAGGTTGTGTTTATTTGCAAAATGCTGTTTTTGTTTGTGAAACATAAGCACAGACTAAACAACATACCACTAATACAACCTCAAACTAAAATAACCTGATAATGTCAAAAAGGAAAAAAGTAAACTGTCTACTTTTATTTTTAAAATAATTTAAAAATGAAATATAATAATATGGGTAAAACAGTCTTCCATTGTCCTATACATCTATATGCAACTGATAAATCAAACTGCATCTTATTTTAAAGGATTAAAAACATCTTTGCTGACTTATTATACAAACTAGTGCACTGTTAAAAAATGTTAAGGCACAAAGCAATGATAAAAATGTTTCTTTAAATGTTAGTTTAACTTATATTCAGCAATTAAACAAAGTTTAACTTATTTTTTTTTTAGTTCAGCCCATGTAAGTTAAGATGACTAGAAAAGTGCATTTGATTGAATTAAAAAAAAAACTGGCAAGAATGTTTTTACAATGTGGTTTAAATTATAAATTGTTATAAAAGGGTAATGACAAAGTATAAAGATTGAAAAATAGATTAATTAGAATGTTAGTGCTACAATGTGATCCATTTAAACTGTTACACTAAATAACATTTAATAATAGAATTAAACAGGAAACATTTTATTGAAAAAAATAAGTTGTATCCTATTGTAAGTGCAATGTCACCTTTTTATATAAGGACACATTCTGAATTTTAAAAAGGCATATTATATAAACAGATACACAGCAGAAGCAAATCACATCACACATTCACAGTACAATTAATTTAAAGTCTTCTAAATATCACTAGCTTAATCCCTTAATACCCTACAGTGAAATGAAGTGAGAAATAAAGTGAAAGACCTTCTGTACCATTAAAGAAGTGTGCCCGTGGAGAGTCTCATTACAATCTTGTTTAAAATCTTACAATTAGTAAATCGAGCAAGCTGTGAGGTCCACTGACAGCTGAAAATAGACTGTAAAAAATAACCGTCTGTCAGTATACTTCGCATTATACATCAATACCAGCCCATAAAACACATTTATAGAAATATAAATGCACACTGAACCGTTTTAACTTCATCTGCTTCAAGCAGCACATATAGAAGTCAACTGTTGATAAGACATTACAGCAGCTAGCAAGATAAAAGCTACATTTAATGACTTAGTCAAAGGAAGAAAAGTCATCCACATTTTGGATGACCTGAGTTGAGTTAATTAATAGCAATTTGAAATATCTGGGTTATTAACCTCTTCAATACATTACCTGACAAATGTTTTGTCGCTTATCCAAGTTTTAGGAACAGAAATAATAACTTGACTTCTAGTTGATCATTTGGTATCAGAAGTGGCTTATATGATCGGCAAAGGCCTCTAGCTTGGGCTTATTTTACCCAAATAAAATATGATCAGGCCGTGATTTTTAATTATTTAATGAGGACATTAAGGTCTGACTTTGCTGAAACAAATGTCTTGTCACTAAACAGAAATATGTACAGTATAGAATATAAAGTCATGCTGCAGTGGAAAAATAATTAATATTGTGTATGACTCCCATGAGCTTGGAGGACTGCATCCATACATCTCTGCAGTGAATTAAATAACTTATTAATAAAGTTATCTGGAATGACAAAAAAAGCATTCTTGTAGGACACCCAGAGATCAGTAAGATTTTTTGGATTCATTTTTTAATGTTTCGTCCTTTATCTTACCCCAGACATGCTCAATAATGTTCATGTCTGATGACTGGGCTGGCCAATCCTGGAGCACCTTGACCTTCTTTGCTTTCAGGAACTTTGATGTGGAGGTTGAAGTATGAGGAGCGCTATCCTGCTGAAGAATTTGCCCTCTCCTGTGGTTTGTAATGTAATGGGCAGCACAAATGTCTTGATATCTCAGTCTGTTGATGTTGTAATCCACTCTGAACATCTCTCGCACGGCCCCATACTGAATGTAACCCCAAACCATGATTTTTCCTTCACCAAACTTGACTGTTTTCTGTGAGAATCTTGGGTCCATGTGGGTTCCAATAGGTGTTCTGCAGTATTTGTGATGATTGGGATGCAGTTCAACAGATGATTCATTAGAAAAATCTACCTTCTGACGCTTTTCCAAATGATCAACTAGAAGTTAAGTTATTATTTGTTGCTCCTACAACACAACCTGACTTTTGTCAGGTAGTCTATATAGTTTAGATATGTTTTAATTTGCTACTACTAAAATACGCATTACACTGTTTGCAGTGAGAATATTATCAGATTATAGCGTTTCTCATGTGTGCACATTCATCCTAGACAAAATCTAAAGAACCACATGCGCACATCCGAACCTTTTAATAGTTTAAACTTTTATGTGCTGCTTTAAAAAATAACACAAACTTACAGGTGAACTAAAAAATTGTTTTTCATTTTACCAGAAAGCATCATGAAGTGAAGACTCATGTAAAGCACAGCATGCATGACTAAAATGACCTTACAAACTTCACTTAAAACATCATACATGCTGGGAGATTTTGCTTTGTGGAAATATTATTCTGACTTTGTTCTGTTATTTTATACTTTTGCCAACTGAAGTAGTGTGATGTATTTACTGTAGTCAACAAATCAGACACAATTCCCTTTCAAACCCAATCCAAACTAGACTAGTCATCAAAACCACAGATTAGACAGACGTTAAGTGTAGTAATTTATATCTGTGTATTTGATGACTAGCCTAGTCTGCGATACGTGCAAATGAGGTGGCACGAATGACACGATTCTCACGAATGAAGCAGCGCGAGTTGATCAATTTGCACAAGATCGATACGTTTAGATGTAAAATGACTATTCTGAGGATTGCTTAGGAGGGAAGATTGGCTATAACTGAAGGGAATCCCGCCAAATTCATATTTATTTCAAAGTGTTTAAGCATAAATAAAATGAAAGCACAAAACAGATTCACATTTAAGAGCTAAGGGTGTCCCCTAGCGGTCTAACGGTATGGGTTGCGCATAGGGAAAATTGACTTTTTAATGTCTATTGCAACCGGGTTCATTGTGGAAATGTAGTCCCGCAGACGTTTCTGGAGACTGCTGTTCTCGCGTGAACCCACCGAAGGCCGCTGTCCGACTGACCGGATGATTGACTGCGCGACAGGCCAATCGGCCGACCCGCCCTCCTCCTTCCATGAACCCAACCAATTTTACCGATTGACCAGCCCGCTCGCTCGCTTCCCTAAACCCGAGCGACAGTTTACAAAAGCTGTCCAAAAAAATAAAAGCCACGTTTTTTTTTTTTGTACCGTGTTTTCAGATTTCGCCGCGTTCTCACCCTGTCACGAAACTCGTTCACTTAATTTTTGGGATTCTGTTTTCGTCTTACCTGATTGCTGGAACCGCTCTTCCCCGGACTCAAAACCGGTCGTCGTGGTCGACTCCTCTCTGCATCTCGAGCCTGCTGATGTTACACTGTTACACTGTACCCCCCGGGATGTATTTCTCAATAAACGTCCGCGGGACTACGTTTTCAGAATGAGCTTGGGTTGGTCTATTGACACCCTTTATAGGAAGATTGAAAATACAGGACAAATACGGGAAATTACCTTTACAAGATAAAAGCGAGATCCCAGAAAAACCGGGAGGGTTGACTGGAAGATTTGTTTTTTACTTGCTTTGGGTTTAAATTTATGTACCTTAATGCTATTAGATTCTCCAGAAAAACGTAAACAAAGCTATTCAAACCATCTGTGAAGCTGTATTTGTATTGCAATTTATATTGAAAAAATAATTGCAATATCAGATTTCATTGCAATCGATATTGTGCAGCCCTAGCCTGTGCTATTTAGTAGTTGTGTTATCTCAAAAAAACATACCTTTAAATATTACAACTGGCCAGTTACAATGGGATATTCCAGACAGCCAAGTAATAAGTACATTTAAGTAACTGCAACGTATAAATACGGCGATTCTAGTGTTAACATGTGATGGTTTTACCTTTGTAGCATCTATGTGGTCCTGCAGCGAGTCGATGAACAGATCTCCCACAGGCTCCCAGGCATCCCTCACTCCCTCCGCCTGCTCCAGAGCCGCTGCCAGCTCTTCCATGGCAGCTTGGATCTGCAGCAGCCTCTCCAGGGTTCGCTCCATGTGCCGGTGTCGGTCCACGCAGCGCGCCGTCAACTTCTCCCACAGGTCACTGGCCACGTTGGCCTGCTTCCACACGGAACGGCTGACATTCAGCATCCGTCGGCGAGGAGAGACCTCTGTGAGGAACAATGAGAAGCTATGAGAGTGAAAACAACAGCACTGATCTTTCCATTATTAATTCCCCCATGTGACACAGACACACTCATGATGACATGTGGATGCAGAACTAGGTTGATGGCCTACATGAGATGAGGCAATTTCTCATCAGGCAGTGTAATATCTATGTGCCTGTGCTGGGTAAATGTTCGATTATAGTACCTGGAGTGTTTTCTGTCAATGGCCAGGTGCCAGAGTTTGATGTTAAACATTTTTTTATGATAAAATGAAGCTCGACTCGACTTTGACGTGTATTCAATCCGCTTAAATTTCTAAAAACTATTAATTGAACTTAATTCCTTCATGTTGTCCCAACTCAAATCGAACCCAGCATTTTACAGTAAATGTAGTCCTTGGTGATTCATAAAATTCAAGTCAATGGCTACCAGCACAAACAGGTGAAAACATTTCAGCAGCCAACAGTCACGAGCTGTTTGTTTACAATGGAGTGTAAAGATGCATGCGTTGTATTGTTCATCAAAATTGTAACTGTGCTTATTTTTGATGCTGCAATCTACAATATGTAAAAAGTAAGATTACACTTGCATACGTGAACTCATTTAAGAAGAGTTTTCACTGCTTTGCAATGTTAGACAAGCATTATTATGCAACAGGCTGTAATGACTGAACTTAGGAAAGTTTCCTGAGGTTGTGAATTAAAGCTAATAATGTGGTAAAAAATGTTCAGTGTCTTGCAAAGATTGATAATTTCACTTCAATGTATCACCATGAGCCACTTTTATTAAATTTGTTTGGCTATCAGCAACCTTTAAAGAACTAAAGACAGATAATCCATTTGTAAAAAAAAAAATACTATTGTAATTTGGTACAAAGCCCATAGATATCTTAAAGACCCCCAGTGCTTTCTTGCTTTTCCCCTATTAGAGGCAATAGTAATTTCAGTCCTGCTAAAAACGGTATGGGGCTTAAATTATGGATGAATAAGGTCATAATAAGATTAAAAGAACATGAAGACAATAAAATAATGTCATTTAAAAATCTTGTTGCAAAATTAAATATACCTCAAAAACACTTTTTAAAATATTTACAACTAAAAAATTTTATTTTTACACATTTAAAAAATTCAACACAGCTCCCCCCCAAGGTCATTATTGGAAACTCTTACAGAACAAGATTGTTCCGTCAAAGGACGAATTACACAATTATATAACATATTAAGAGAAAATCATAAAGAAAACTCTGACAATAAAAGACTAGCATGGATCCAAGATAAAAAAATGAATATCCCAGTAGAGGAATGGAATATAATTTGTTTGAATGCACAAACAAATACATTAAATTCCCGTTTAAGATTGCTATAATATAATTGGGTAATGAAAACTTATATTACTCCTGTAAGATTAAATAAATTCAACCCTAATATTTCTGATCTTATCTTTGTTTTAAATGCAAGAAGATACAAGGTACCTTTTCTCATTGTGTGTGGAAGTGTGAGAATGTACAAAGATTTTGGGTGGAGGTGACTCAATATATTTCACAATTTATTTCCATACCAGTTCCTTTCTGTCCTGGATTATGTATATTGAATATGTATAAAGACAGTTGTGCTTTGTCTACTAAAGAAAGAAAATTGATTGATTTATGTTTAAAACAAGCGAGGCGTTGTATTGCATGAAGTTGGAAAAATGTTAATCGCCCCACCATTGGTTGAGAAACCTAATAACATGTTTGGCTCTTGAAAAGCTCACATCTACAATAAAGAAAAAATCCTCTGATTTATTTGGATTGTTTTTCCTAAGCCTGTATGTGGTAAGTTTTGGGTATTGGGGTTTGAATTATTATTATTTATATTATTATATTAAAAAAAAACTCAATAAAGACATGTTATACAAATTAGTTTGGCTGCAAAAGATTTTTGAGCAAATTTTCATTTTTGAGTGAACGATCAATTTAATTATGACAAAGAAAAAAAAGTGTTTTGGGTTTTACATTTAATTGAGGTTGAAAAAATGGCGATGTTGCTAAAATCAGAATAACACACATAATCAAGACGAATCTATGAAAACATGTCTTAATATCTTATGAAATGCTGTATTTTTGTTGAAAAAAAGGATATGTTTACTGAATTTAATT
Source organism: Danio rerio (assembly GCF_052040795.2). Lineage (NCBI taxonomy): Eukaryota > Metazoa > Chordata > Actinopteri > Cypriniformes > Danionidae > Danio > Danio rerio. Next base: position 45,299,406 of record NC_141034.1, read on the forward strand.
AAATCTGCATTATTATTTGTTTTTCAGCACAGTACTTTTGCCTCCAAGAACTGGCATGCTGTTGCCCAGACATAAGGCATCTGTTACATTTCATTAGAACAATGCAGAACATTTTCGCATAAATTAAACTTGCAATCTAAAAGCAAAAATTCAGTTGACTGAATTATTTTGAACCAGTCACTTATACCTTAAAGCATACTTCATACACAGCTGAAAAAAACACAAAAGTACAGGTATTCAACACATCTTTGCTAGAAGGATGTATCCTTTCCCAGAGTAGGCACTTTTTGTCTCCAAAAAAAAAAAGATTAATAAAAATGCCTATTAGTTATTTAAAATAAAGTACATATTTCATTTTTGCTATTAGAATCTATTTTTTGCCATCTATTTGTTGACGTTCCTTTTTCATAACTGTGAGAAAAAAAAGCCCGATTCAAAAACATTTCAATGTTTGATGTGAGAGTACATACATTATACACAGTGCTAGAAAAATCTGACAGCATCCATATACACTCACCGGCCACTTTATTAGGTACACCTTACTACTGCAGTACCGAGTTGGACTCATTTTGCATTCAGAACTGCCTTAATCCTTCGTGGCATAGATTCAACAAGGTGCTGGAAAATTCCTCAGAGATTTTGGTCCATATTGACATGATGGCATCATGCAGTTGCTGCAGATTTGTCAGCTGCACATTCATGATGCGAATCTCTCGTTCCCCCAAATCCCAAAGGTGCACTAATGGATTGCGTTCTGGTGACTGTGGAGGCCATTTGAGTACAGTGAACTCATTGTCATGTTCAAGAAAACAGTCAGAGATGATTCACACTTTATGACATGTTATCCTGCTTGAGGTAGACATCAGAAGATGGGTGCACTGTGGTTATAAAGAGATGGACATGGTCAGCAAAAATAATCAGGCTGTGGTGTTGAGACAATGGTACTAATGGGCCCAAAGTATTATACCACCACCACCAGCCTGAACCGTTGATGAAAGGCAGAATAGATCCATGCTTTCATGTTATTGATGCCAAATTCTGACTCTATCGTCCTAATGTCGCAGCAGAAATTAAGACTCATCAGACCATTTTCCAATGTTGTATTGTCCAATTTTGATAAGCCTGTGCAAATTGCAGCCTCAGTTTCCTATTCTTAGCTGAGAGCAGTGGTTTTCTGCTGCTGTAGCCCATCCGCCTCAAGGTTGGACATGTTGTGTATTCAGAGAAGCTGAATACCTCAGTTGTAACGAGTGATTATTTGAACTACTGTTGCCTTTTTTATCAGCTCGAACCAGTTTGGCCATTCTCCTCTGACCTCTGGCCTCAACAAGCTATTTGCGCCCACAAAACAGCTGCTCACTAGATCGTTTCTCAGATGATTCTCTGTAAATCCTAGAGATGGTTATGCGTGATAATCCCAGTGGATCAGCAGTTTCTGAAATACTCAGATCAGCCACATTCAGATCGTAGATCATCTTGACCATGTCTACATGCCTAAATGCATTGAGTTGCTGCCATCGGATTGGCTGATTATAAATTTCCATTAATAGGCAGTTGGACAGGTGTACCTAATAAAGTGGCCAGTGAATGTATTATGCACATACCCTTTTGATTGCAAAGTTGACATTAAATGCACTGCATGAATACCCTTGAGTACGCATAAAATACCATACCAATCATACATAAATATCAAACATCATCATTATGCTTTGTCAAATGTATTTACAAATGATAGGACTAAGGAACGAACCTTTGCCATCAGGTAACGTTTCCTCAGGCTCTTGGAAAGGGTGTTGTGCCAGGAAGGTCTGAGCCGACTCCAACACTGAGTAGATGTAGGGCCCTCTGGATTTGACATCTTCCATGAAAGCCTGCACACAAGAGCAGATGTTTACAAGTGCGTCACGCTGACATGATCAAACACCATGCATAGGCATTGACATGAAAGCAGCCTTGCTGACACAAATAAACAGCCTTGAAACATCCATCAAACCGAGATGTCAATCCACTGGACTGAATTGAACTTGCCATTGAAATTTACATAAGTAAACATTGACAGATTATCCTTATGGGAAATCTCATGTCACTGAGATTCTTACAATATTCTTCCCTCTGTTTTGTCCACATAATGAAAGCCAGTGATTTTCTAACCACGATTAAACTCTAATGAGGCATCCTTTGATGAGTCATACAATTGTGAAATGACACGAAAGCGAGTAAATGATGCCCATTTTTTATATTTGGGTAAACTATGCCTCAGAGGCTGTACTAAAATACATTTAGACGGTTTTGTTTTTATATTTAGGATTTAATGAAGGCTTCTTAATGTGGTTATGTGAAGCTCAAATCAAAAATAAACTATATATTTATATAATATATAAATAAATATATATATATATATATATATATATATATATATATATATATATATATATATATATATATATATATATGAACTTTATACATTTAATCATTTCTTGTGCCATTTTAAATGTACAGTTGAAGTCAAAATGATTAGCCCTCCAGTGAATTTTTATTTCATTTTCAAATATTTCCTAAGTGATGTTTAACAGAGCAAGACATTTTCACAGTATTTACCACAATATTTTTGTCTTCTGGAGAATGTTTCATTTGTTTTGTTTTGGCTAGAATAAAAGCAGTTTTTAATTTTTACAAAACTTTAGGGTCAAAATTATTAGCCCTCTTTGTCAGGATTTTGCCACTTCGGTCTTGTTAATTCTTGTTTTGGTGGCAGAGTTCAGAAGCTAGTCTTGTCTTGTCTTGTATGTCATGCTCGGTTTGAGATTTCTCGGGCCGGGCACTCACCCTGTCTTGGTCTGTGTCTCATCATTGTTGTGAATGTGCGATTTCCCGAGTGAGCTGCATGTTCGTGTCTTTGTAGAGGAGGCTCGGTTCACGTGTGCTCACTTGCTCTCATGTTTGTGTGTTTTGTCTGTTCTATTCTCAGTGCCTCAGCGTCTAGTTGTTTCGGTTTTGGTTGGCACTGGGATTGGAACACGCACGCTGCATGTGTGAGTGCACGGTAAGTGTTTTTTTATTAATCGTGGACTCATGTCTTGCATCTCGTCTTGGTGTTTTGTCAAAGTACATGGCTCTGTGTTTAGATTGTGGCCACGTGCTTTAATGTTGTGTTTCATGTGAACACGCGGTTAATGAGTTCTCTCCTTGGCTGCGTGTTCTAGTCCTATTTTACGTGAGCACATGGCTTGTGTTGTCTCTTTGTGTCATGTGTTCTCCTGTCTATTTTCTAGTCCCACCCTCATTGTTAACCCATTGTTAGTTCATTCAGTTCAGCTGTTTGTTTGTTAATTTTTTATCCTTATAGCTCCCTCTTGTCTGGTCTCCTGTGCCAGTTCGTCATCAATGCTTCTCCTGCCTTCCTGTTCCAGTCCTGCTGTGTCCTGCCTTGCCAGCTCAGTCAAGTTTTTTGCCTTTTGTTAATGATTTCCCCCATTGGGGTAGTTTGTTTTTGCTGTTGATTTTATTTTATAATTAATAATTACTCATATATTTTCCTGCATTTGAGTCCTTGCTCCTTTCCCTTCCTGAAACGTGATACTCTTAAGCAATATTTTTTTTGGTATTGTCTACAGAACAAACCACTTTTATACAAGGATTTGCCTAACTATCCTAACTTGCCTAGTTAACCTACAGTAGTTAAGTGTCACAGTTCATATATCCGTGTTCTCCTTATGTTGTTATGTCTGTCACATGGCTGGCAGTGTTTGTTTACCTTTCCTTGCCAGCGTGCGTTCCAGTCAGCTGTATTTATTGGTATTAATAGGCCCAAAGTGTGCCGAAAAAAATATCCCCCACACCATTACACCATCACTACCAGCCTGAATCATTGATAGTGTCTGCCAAGGGCCAATCTCCATTTTCCCACTCTGGAATCCAAAGTCGCGGTCCTCTCTATGCTCACGAATTTGTCCAGAGGTACCATCGCACTTGGAGACAGGCCAGATTATCCCTACTCTGGGTGGGTTATTGCACCAAGGCTAAAGCCGATCAACACTGGTCTAAGCCTCCCGTCTACGTTGTCGGTCAAAAAGTGTGGCTTTCATCCAAGAACATTCCTCTCTGGACCATTTGTAATAAGTTTGCTACCAAATTTATTAGTCCATTTGTTGTCACTAAAATCATTAGTCCAGTGGCAGTTTGCCCCAAATTGCCTCCGGCGTACAGGAGAGTTCATCCCGTTTTTCATGTTTCCAAATTAAAGCCCGTTTTTCATACGGCAATTAACCCGTCTTTTTCCGTCCCCTCGTTCTAGACTCAAGAAAGAGGGGGCACGGATTTCAGTACTTGGAGGACTGGGATGGTTACGGTGTAGAGAGAAGTTGGGTATCTGCGAGAGACATATTGGATCATTCTCTTATTGATGATTACGATCACCAAGTAAGATCTCCTAAGAATGACAGGAGATGCTGTTAGGAGGAGGGGTACTGTCACGGTTTATATATCCGTGTTCTTCTTTTGTTGTTATGTCTGTCGCATGGCAGTGTTTGTTTACCTTTCCTTGACAGTGTGCGTTCCAGTCAGCTGACTAATCAGTGGGGTCACCGGCAACTTATTATTGAGACCTTCTTAAGGATTCTGTTTCTCACCCTTCAGCAATTATGTTTGTTCCTGTGTTTCAGGTCTCGTTCTGTTGTCCCCCAGGACTTGTGAGTTATCTTGCGTCCCATGCTACCGGAGTTACCGTCAGCCATTGTTCCTTGTATATTGTACCAAGCAATTCAACTAATAAACTTTTACTTGCATTTGGATCTGTTTACATTTTATCCCTGTCACAGTCAAGCCTTTAAACAAATTTAGCCAAATACTAGGATATTGAAAAATATCTAGTCAAATATTACGTACTGTCATTATGGCAAAGATCAAATAAATCAGTTATTAGTTAATTAGTTATTAAAACTATTTTGTTTAGAAATGTGTAAAAAAATCTTTCCGTTAAACAGAAATTGGAAAAAAAATATATACAGGGGGCTAATAATTCAGGAGGGCTACTAATTCTGACTACAACTGTATTTCTCCCTCACATAAAAATCATTTATTTGGATGATCCAATAGATGACTATTTATTTGATCTTTTTTTATTACCAAAGGAATTACCCAGCATCCAGATTATGGATACTAAGAAATATTTGGAGTTCTTCTCAATACCATGTCCTTGAAACCTCCACCCACATTTGCACAAACTGAATTAGCTATCAAGAAACTGTAAATCGAAATCACACAGCTAAAAATAAAAATGAACTGCCGGGCAGCTGGAATCAAGAGGTCTCCTGAGGGGTCTTTGTGAAAAGCTTGCCCTCTTGTCCGCGTCTTGCTATTCTATGTAATAACCGAGGCCTGAAAATGTTTTTTATTCCACTCACTGTGAAACTTTAATAGTAGCTAAACTTCATCCTCCAGAGGTCTTTGGCTGAGTGAACAAAAATAAAGACTTAAGATCACTCGTGTATTAATTATACATTTGTTGGAAAAGCTGTAAGAAGTGGATCTTTTTGTCTGTTGGCATCTCTCCTGTTTCTCTTAATCAAGTGAATGATGGTGTCTATTTAGTGTTTGAAGACTCGGGGGATGAACTTATGATTTGACTTTAAGGACAAGCCTCAGCATACATTTTAAAACAGCAAACGTTTTAAAGCAAACAACACACCCAACATATTTAAATCTATCAACAAAACCTGAAAGAAATTATCAGACGGGAAGACAAAAAGAGTCTGATATAAAAACGCAGAGGAAGAAATCCACTTATGATCAATTATTTAATTTTCTTAAAACGCTGTAATTCTCTGCAGAGCAGCATATATGATTTTGCTCCCTTCTTTGTCAGAAAAGTTTTAGAGCGATGTGGCACATTGGGAACACGATCAGGGTGAATTAGGGGAAAAGAGAACAGTATGTGACAGGTGGAATGAGCGAGGATAGGCTGTGCATATGTGCATGTGCTTATTGCATTAAGAGCAAAAAAAATGGAGAAATAAAGCACCAAGTATACTTCGTTTTTATGCGCATACATTAGTGTATGCACTAATGCATGCAATCCAATGACAGCCTTTCATATTACTTTCCATGTGATTGTATGCGAGAACTGCACCATAGACAGATGAACCCTTGTCCAGTGTCTGTCTTTTTTCTCTTCAAAAGTTATGAGCAACAAAAAATGTCCTAATTTAGTTCAGATGATTCATACTTGAGTTCATTTTCCCTTTTAGTCTGGTTCATTTGGGCACTAAAAGCAGACCACCTCTTCAAGAAGGTCCCGATATGCTTTCAAAATTAAATTCGAAGCAGTTAGTTTGTGGTGGAAACATGATCTGGACCCGAACAGACCCAATTGCAAAAAGTACTGTGCATTACGGGAAAACAACTTGTGCTAGAAGAGATACAGCTGTGGCCAGAAGTTAATAGAAATTATTGATATTATTTATTAATTGTATTATATTAACATCTACCCATATCCAAACCACAAACAATCACAGTAATGTAAAAACATTATTCAGTATTATTCACATTCGTATTCATATTCAGTATTATTCATATTATTAATTAAATTACCCATTGAGTTACCCAGTACTGTGTTGCAGCTGGAAGGGCATCTGTTGCGTAAAACATATGCTGGAATAGTTGACAGTTCATTCCTCTGTGATGACCCCTGATAAATAAGGAACTAAGCTGAAGGAAATTAGCCATTGCATTGTATTTTATTAACGCCTACTATAACGCCATCTCTAAACCAAGCCCACACAGTAAGGCCCCATTCACACGGGGCATCAGCTTCAAAGCTTCTTATTCTCTTTGAATGGGTAACGTCAAGTGATGCCGAACTGCATTGTAGATCCGTCGACGCCGCTTCAGAGGTGTTGCTCGTTGCAGAAGTTGGGACTTGCTCAACTTTTCAGGCGCCGATGGAAGCGTCAGCCAATCAGATTGCTGTATGCAAATACACCAGCGCAGAGAGTGGCCTATTGCTGACTAATTTTATTGGCTGACACTGCTATGACGATCACGTCAGCCCCAACTTCAGACACGCCCTCTGTCAAGCGTTGACGCTGAAGCCCCGTGTAAATGCTGTGTAATGCACATAAATTGCATGCAGAGTTATAAAAATCATTCTGGGATGTGCATATAATGTCCTAATGACAAAATTGTGTTACCTGCACTAATAAAACAACCTACAATTTCCCAAATTTTAAGATCACTGTCTAGTCCTATTTGATGCAGTTCTAGCAGAAGTAAAAGAGACTTTTTAAGAAGGTTTTATAAATTATTAATCACAAAAATGTGTTTGTGTTAAAAAAGAACAAATTAATACTTATTTGAAAAAAAAACAGATCAAAATGAATTAACACATTCAGATTCCCCCCAATTATTGGTTAATAAGCAGCTGAAATTTCTTTAAATACCTGAAAAAACTATTATAGGTAACCTGACAGCTGAACAATTCTCACAAATGTGTGACTTGCTGTTGTAACCTTCTAAAATTTCATCTGTAATCTTTCTTCTTGCTACAATTATTGTTGTTCAATTTTGATCACTCTGTTTTCTACAAAAAGTGAATAGCATACCGTGAGTGAGCCTCAAGCACAATTGCTTCCCTGTTTTCATGTAAATTCTGAATAAAATCCCAGCGAAAAACAGATCAATTCAAGGAAAAACCCCAGCTCTGATAATACACACAGGATCATTAACATGCATGACCATGATTGGCTACAATGTTTTCCAGTGAGATTACAACAATATTAGTATTTCACTTATTTTATAGTTTTTTAAGGCTTGTGTTATACCGCATTTTGTTTTGTTCGTTTTGTAGAAGCACCTTGGTTATTTAGTAAAACTCTGTTCTAGTAGCATACTGTAAATACAAGTTCAATTTCTCCATTTTTTAAATGATGAAGACTACATTACTTTAATCAACTGTTTATAAATAGCTTTCTACTTTTGATCTCGACTATAAATGCATACCCTAGCATACAAGTAAAGTGATGTATATTTTTGGCAGAAACAAGTGAGAGCCAAGAAAAGGACAGTGAGATGCAGGCCTTTTAATTTGGAGGCTGATTTCTCAATGTGTCAGTCACAGAGAGAAAGATCTTTCTCTCTCTCTCTCTCTCTCTCTCTCTCTCTTTCTCCCTCTCTTTCCTCACAGTACTGCTTTTCCCCCCTGCTTTATTCAGCTGACAGCACTGGAAATTGGTGCTAAGATGGAAACAGTATCCTGCAGTAGTACAGGACCAATTACAAGGCGTCTGTTTATCTGGGAGAGTGGGTTTGTAAACTGGGAGAAAAAACATGTTTGAATGCTAAATTTAATGTGTGTGTGCAGAAGAGTGGTACATATTTAAAGCCAGAACTCACCTAAAATGACAAATCGGTCATCAGTTTAAAACCCAAATGACACAAAATCCTGACATCCACCCCTGCTTTTCTTGGTTCATCTGAGTTTCTGTGAAAAGTAGTGATGTGATCCATGAACGAAGCTTTATTTTGAGTCAGATCGCTTCAATGAATCAGGTAATCCATTTCTGTAATTCCCTCACATACTGATTAAAGAGTCAATCACTGATTCAATCTTTTTTATGAGTAAGAAATGAAAATCTAGATTTATTTCTCAAACAAAATTTACATGATTAATATTTTGTGTTTTTAGGTTCATTTTGAGATACCTAGATAGTGATTGTACAGGTGCCATAGATTGAAAATTTGCGTATACTTATAAGGATAGCTACATAATACAACTTCGGTACATGGAATTGACATACCATATGCCTCAAACACGATTGTTTCCTTGCCGTGTAAATTTTAAGCGTAAAATCCCAGTGAAAACAGGCCAATACAAACAAAAACCCCAGCTCTGATGATCCACATAAGATTAGAAATATATATACACATGATTGGCTACAATGTTTCTCAGTGAGATTACAACAATATTAGTATTTAGCCTATTTTTAAGTTTAAGCTTATGTTAACTGGGTTTGTGGTACTTTTATTTTTAAAACGAGACCGACATTAAGCCTTATTCGCACTATGAGCACCTCGCAGTGGCAAATCGACAAGCAAGTGTTTATTTCAACAGAGAGTGAGCAACTTCTGTCGACCATCGTCTATGCCAGGGGTGTCCAAACTCAGTCCTGGAGGGCCGGTGTCCTGCAGAATTTAGCTCCGACTTGCCTCAACACACCTGCAAGGATGTTTCTAGAAAGCCTAGTAAGAGCTTGATTAGGTAGCCCAGATGTGTCTGATTGGGGTTGGAACTAAACTTTGCAGGACACCAGCCCTCCAGGACAGAGTTTAGACACCCCTGGCCGAGAGAGAGCGACTTTCGGTGACCTCTGTTGACAGCGAGCATTGGGTGTATGGAGCGATGCGACAAAGTTGAGAATCCTTCAACTTTATGCAAATGAAGAACAACTTTATTGAGCGACAGCCAATAGAAGCACCAGTAGAGTTCACATGATCCTCTCTCAGCTCATCAAAGCCAGTTGTAAGAATGCAAACTACAGATTATTATAATATGCAAATGTTATGTGCTTATGCAAGTCCAAATGCTTACACATTGCTTAATACACACAGAATGTACAGCAATACACAAATATCTTTACATATGAAAAAACATTAAAGGATTCAAATGTTCTATATAAATATAAAAATCACTACCTCAATGAATTCCTCATCTCAGGGTTTTTTTTTTCAGTTTATTCATGATAATTTGCATTTGTATAATGTTATTATTATTATTCATTATTATTATTATTATTATTATTATTACTATTTATATGTATATTTATATTTGTTTTAATAAAAACAAGTTTAGATTTGCCTATCTGTCAGGTTTTGGAGACAAACTCATCACCATAGGGCATAAGAATAGGACGTGTATTTGGATTTAACTCCAAGTTTTTTGACCACTCTTCATTATTATTGTTCATTTATTCGTTTTCTGGACATTACAACTGAATTTAGAAATAGTTTTGAAACAAATTTTCGAGCTTAACAAACTAAAAGAAATATGTAAGTTAATGGATGTCTTCAGTGGAGGGAGTACAACACCGTTTCCTTATCGACGAAAGTAAAGGAGTAAAAGTAAAAAGAAAGTAAAGAGACTGAATGGAAGAGGCTTGTTCTTAATCCTAACGCTGTAGATGGTCTGTTTAACTGTTTTTTCGCAAGTGAAGCATTCAGTTTTTCCACTTACAAAGTCCACCTTGTAAAAAGCAAATGCGCCATGGCGTGATGCAACTGACTCTTAAAAGGAATGGGAGATGAGACTGATTGGTTTAATGCATGTTATATTCAAAACACACCCATGACTCATTAAGAAAATGAGCCCAACCCTGTTAGACCATGCGCCACGGCACAAACTGTATTTTTCAGTCCTTAAAATAACAATAGTGAATTCAGACATGCCGTTATTGCTTTTGCACCATGCGCTTTAGACTGTGCTTAGATTGTTAAAACAGAGCTCTGAGTCTGTTACAAACGACTTACCTTTGACCTATTCAGCTGTGTGAAAATGCAGAGTAGCTAACTTTAACTACTGAGTACAGGTTTGATAAATGATGGCAGTTTATTCATTCTGTCATTAATTGACTCTTTAATTGGACAAATAAATCAAGAATAATAGATCAAATAACACACATCTTAAACGACTAACTCCGAATGCATATTTTGCCATCTCTGTTCTTTTTGTTCTATTAATTGTTGATCTCTTTGTGAGTTATAAACAGAGGGGGGTTTCCGGTTTTCAATTAACATGTTTTATTCAGGTCTACTTTTGCATCTTGATAATGGATTCCGAGGCTTTTTATTAACTTACAGGTGGGTGGGCTCGGATATTTAATGTCATCCCTTCTGAGCTCCTGCTGCCATATTGCAGTCTTAAATATTGAATTGACTCTGTTATGTTGATAGATGACAAGATTAACCGTGTTCAAGCGCGAAGTCAGCAAGAGAAGAGATATGCTAATGCGAGGGAAGACAGCATGAGTGAGTGTGTTCAGCCAACCTGGTGAAACTCCCGCTGGTGCTGCACTGCCCCGACGTCTCCTCCGATGGGCAGCTGCTCGGACAGCTCCTCGTCTTTAGCTGTCAGCCATTCGATGATCTCCTGTAGGGACAGCTGGAGCTTCCCGCTGTTGTCCGAAAAGGCCTCAAGCCGTACCCTGCCAACACAGCAAACGACAGGCCGCCACAGGGCACGGGCCGATGGTCAAACTTAGACAGCACTGAGATCACAGCACTAAAGGAATGAAATGAAAAAACATCCATATATCTACAGTCTAGGGACATACTCTTAAGGCACCTTGTCACCATTTCAGTTTTATTATTTCTAAGGGTTTCAGAATGTTATTCCCTGCTGAAACATACTGAGACAACAGCATATATTATAGTGAGACAACAGCATATGTAGGCTTCACCAGAATGTCTACTTAAAAACATATACAGCAGAAAAAAAATACAATTATATGACAAAAAGTCCAGACAACAAATGTTTTATTTTATATTTATAGCTTTTTTAGTTATACAAAGTTTAACTTAACATCTTTTGTCAGTTTGAATGATGTACAGTTGAAGTCAGAATTTATTAACCCTCTGAATTATTAGCCCCCCTGGTTATTTTCCCCCCAATTTCTGTTTAACGGAGAGATTTTTTTCAATACATTTCTAAACATAACAGTTTTAATAACTCATTTCTAATAACTGATTTATTTTATCTTTGCCATGATGACAGTAAAGAATATTTTACTAGATATTTTTTAAGACACTTCTATAGAGCCTAAAGTGACATTTAAAGACTTAACTAGGGCAATTAGGTAAACTGGGCAGGTTAGGGTAATTAGGCATGTTACTGTATAACGATGGTTTGTTCTGTAGACTATCGGGGGGAAAAAAATTGCTTAAAAGGGCCTAATAATTTTGACCTTAAAATGGTGTTTACAAAATTAATAACTGCTTTATTTTAGACAAAATAAAGCAAATAAGACTTTCTCCAGAAAAAAAAATATTATCAGACACACTAATTTCCTTGCTGTGTTAAACATCATTTTGGGGAGTAATAATTCTGACTTCAACTGTACATTCATGATGACCAGAAAAGATCAGTTGATTCAACAAAAGCTTTTAGGCAACACTTTTTTTTTTTTTTACAGAGAATAAATATAAATAAATGCTGTATTTATACGCTGTATTTATGTATATTTGTACACATGTAAATACTGTACTTTTTAAAAACTTTTTTGATTTTAGATATAAAAGATATACTTACTCCCAGGGCCGTTAATATCAAGGTTCTAAGTATATTTTAAGTATATTTAGCCACACCATGTTGGTGTTTCGTAACATCTAATTTTTACAAGGTGGCTCGCTAGCCCAATTTTCAACTCCCAACCTGGAGGACCAGGACAAAAAACCACATACATTACAGACAATTAAGCTAACCCAATTCACCTAGCGCATGTCTTTGGACTTTGGGGGAAACCAGACTTTTGTCTTTGGGGGAAACCGGAGCATCTGGAAGAAACCAACGTGAACACGGGGAGAACATGCAAAGTCCACACAAAAATGCCAACTAAACCCAGCCAGGGCTCGAACCAGTGACCTTCTTGCAGTGAGGCGACAGCGCTACCCACTGTGCCACCGTGCCACTAATAAAAGCTACATTGTGTCAAAATGTATTCGTTCAAACCAAAAACTAAATCTGAAATCAATGGACACTTTAAATCTTATTTTAGAATTACATTTTTTTAATAATGTAAAATAGGCACCAAACAATCAATAAAACAATACTCTCAAAAACACTACAGTAAATTCTTAACTTTTCAATTTAAAAAAAGAAAAAAATTGTATCAAATAAAAAGTAAGTACAAATTTGTTTATTCTTTGGTTTGGATTTACTGTTATTTACTGTTTATTATTATTATATTATAATATATATATATATATATATATATATATATATATATATATATATAATTATCATTATTAATCATAATAATACTTATGACTGTACATTGGTTTTACTTTGGTTTGGTTGTGTTGTAAAATTGTTACAAGATAACATGAAATAATAATAAATAAATAAAAAAATATTATTATTATTATTACAATTATTATTATTACTCTTATTGTTGTTGTTGTTATAAAATATACGACTGGTGCATTGGTTATATTTTATAATAACAAAAAACAAAAAAAATATATTTTACAGCATTACATATGTAAATATTATATAAAACATTTAAAGAAACACCACAAACTACCTACATTACTACCCAGTAAGTCATAGCTTTAACTAAATAAAAAGCCCCGATCTTCAACCCTGGCATGTCAAAAGAAGAGTAATGCATAGCGAGCAGCAAAACACATCTCTGTGATGTCTCAGCATGTAATAAAACAGGAAAGCACGTCTCAACCCATTGCCCTGCATTTACATGGAGGAACTCATGGGACAAAATGTGATCTGTTTGCTGGAATCGCATTTTCACAACATGATAAATAAAATATAAGCGAGTCGTTTAGCCACCTGCCCACACAGACTGGAATTGTTTTCGAGACATTCAGGTTCTGTCGGCCTCCCAGCTGATGCTGCACACAGGATTGAGAGAGAAGAACCTTGTGTTTCAATAACCCTCAGACTCCCAGCATGCAGCTGACACTAACAACTGCATTATTTCCAGCCCGTTATATATACATGCCACTCAAAACACACTGACAAACCTAGGGGAATACAGGGAGGGAAATAAACAACAGAAAACATACAGTATATTCATTTAAAGGGGACATGTATTTATGAGTGGTCGAGGCAAAGGGAAGAGGTGGATCTATGTGCAGATACTACACTATAAAAACAAATCTGTTAATTAACAGCGTCTGTATTTTGTGATTCACAAGAGTTTTATGTTTATTTGCGGTTGTGAATTGCAGTATGAAATTTTGATCTCTGCTCTGTCGACTTTTAATGTTGAAAATTCAACTACCGTTTAACAAAGTGACATTAAATTCAATAAAGTTTATTTTACCTTTATTTCTATAGTGCTTTTATAATGTAAATTGTGTCAAAGCAGCTTAAAAGAAGTTCAAGTCAATTGCAAACGCCTTAGTCCAGTTTTCAGAGCTGCAGTTTAGTTTAGTTCAGTTCAGTGTGGTTTAATTTTCTTTGCTGAAAGTCCAGACACTGAAGAGTAAATCCATCAATGTGCAGGTCCACAAGTCCCAAACTGAGCAAACCAGTGGCGAGAAACAAACTTCACCAACTAACAAAAATGAAGAACAAAAAACCTTGAGAGAAACCAGGTTCAAGGCCCGTGCACACCGAGACGTTTTTGCTCACGTTTTCCGTCAACGTTTAATGCCTCGTGACTATATAAAGCGCGTGAATTTGATCGTGCACACCAACGTGCAAAACGCCAGGCGCAAAAGCGTCATTTAAAAAAAACAAAAACGTGTTATGATAGTTTTTATTTTTATTTTAAGCGCCGCGTTAAAACCTTCTCCTTCAATCAGATTGACACTTTATTTCACGTAGACAGAGCTGCTGAAGTTACAGCAAAGAGCTTAGAATGACCAAGAGGCGACACTCTAGTGTAATTTGGTAAACAGCCATTAATGTCATCGGCCATTTTGGAATGAAAACTCCAATAGAACAACAGCATATTATAAGTCTGTAAAATAAACTATTAAAAGTGCTGATGATTGTGATAATAAGTGTTGTATTGTCTTCTTTCAGGTTGTATCTCAGCTTTAATGCGATAAATAAATAAATAAAAAACAAAGCGGCTGCTTGCCATCGTGACAGTAATAAGATCCAATGGACGGCCGATCACTTTCACTCCAAAATGCCGGAATTTAGGGCTGTTGCTGGGCGCTGCTTTTGCAATGGACCGTTCTATTGAGTGTCGCCTCTTGGTCGTTCTAAGCTCTTTGGTTACAGTAAACAGCACTTGGAGGCGCTCAAGCACAAAACTGTCAATGCAAGCACACATTGAAGAAGATGCCCAGAGGCGATATGAACGTGGAGCTGCTTATTGCTCTGCTGAGCAATAATAATTTCTTCATCGCTAGAGCTGAAGCTGCTGCTTGAACCATCTATGCTTGTTCGAGTCACTTGTAACTTTAACAACAAGCATGTGAACTTCCTCTCTTCCTCTTCTTCTGTGTTACAAGCGGGTGTCGGAAGATTAAAGTAGTGTAGCGCCATCTAACGTCAAGAAGGGATTTTGCATACTCTTCTGCTTGATGCCAGTGAAAATTGCGTGGGTTTGAATGCGGAAAAACATCTCGTAAAATGCTGACGATAAACTTACACGAAAAGCGTCGGGGTGTGCAGGAGCCTTTAATTGGACACGATCATTTCTCCTCTGGCCAAAACTAGACATTGTAGTAGTTTGAAATTACTAGAATGTATCAGAAAAAATAGAGAGAGAAATGAGTCTTTAAAATAACAAAAATATACTGGCATATTATTACATGGTTTTGTGCAGGAATATGCAACACCAACCAAGACAATATATCACCTTAAACAATAAACTATTATCACCTTAAACTATGTAAATAAAAGTTACTTTCTCAAACTTTTCAAGGGTAAAAGTTGTTGGAGGAAAGATCAAGGTCACATAATGCAATTCAAAAGCATAAATATATGGGGAAAAATAAAAAATAAAATCATGAATCACAAAATGTGGAAAACTGCAAATTTTTTACAGTGTACTAACTTTTTTAGACAGATCAAATTTGGCAGAGGTAACAAGGGCTGTATATATATATATATATATATATATATATATATATATATATATATATATATATATATATATATATATATATATATAATATGAGAACATGCAAACTCCACACAGAAATGGCAACTGACCCAGCCGAGGCTCAAGCAGTGACTTTCTTGATGTGAGGCGAACGTGATACCCACAACGCCATCGCGCAGCCTCTCAAAGCAAATCCTTTAGGTTAACTTTTAACTTAACAATTAAGTTGTGCTCAAAAAAACTCAAGAATTGTGTGGCTTCAGCTCATTTTAAATAAGTAGTTTAAACAAGGAGCATAATTTGTTTTTGAGTAATACCCTTCCACTGAAGAAAGAAAAACCCACAGTGGTCAATAAAATAAAAAAAATTAAAAAAAAAAAAAAAAGCTAAATGCTGTGCAAGCAAGTTGCCTTAAAATTTTAAGCCGAGTTAACTTTTTTACAGTGTTGAAACAGAAAAAGCAATGATACATCAGAAATTACAAAATGAAATGAAATTGAAAAATGAAAATAAATGAATGAATAAATACATGAATAAATAAGTAAGCAAATAAACAAACAAATACATAAATAATAAAAAATAAATGAATAAATAAGTAAATAAAATAAATAAATAAATAAATAAATAAATAAATAAATAAACTGATGAAAATTAAATATTGATTTTAAAATGTGGTTCAAAAGAAGCATTAAATAATAAGCAAACTAATGAAACTGACCTGGACAAAACTCAAGGATACCAACTAATCTGTCTGTGTCTGTGTACATGATAAAAATGTGATTTCAACAAGTTTAAGTGCTATAATCAAGTCCCTGGTGCATCTACCAACAAAGAAAGCACCATGGAAAACAGGCCAACCAACCAAGCGTTTCACCCAGCATGTGGAGAGTGACATAGGAAGGAGATATTATAATTGTCATCATAGCAGCAAACATTTTAAGGTCAGTATCATTAGGCCTCTTAAGCAATGTCTAGAGAACAAACCACTGTCATACAATGATTTGCCTAATTACCCCCACTTGCCTAGTTAACCTAATTAATCTAGTTAAGCCCTTAAATTGCACTTTAAACTGAATACTATAATATCTAAAAAATACATCTAGTAAGATATTATGAACTGTCATCATGGCAAAGATAAAATAAATCAGTTATTTAAACTATTATGTTTAGAAACATGTTGAAAAAAAATCTCTCCGTTAAACAGAAATTGTGGGAAAGATTTAAAAGAGTTTAAATTGATCCCCTATTATACATGAAATAGGGTCATATTCTGGTTTTGGGGGTCTCCAACAACAGTAATATGCATTGAAAAAACACTTTCATGGTCTTATAATATGCATTTATTTTTATCTAAATTATCCAAGCGACTCCCATATGAATCGTTCAGTGATTCATTTGTTCCCAAACCCCTCCTTAGCGCGAAGCTAAACTGCGCTGATTGGACCGATGACAGCCTGTTGCGATTGGTTGACAGCGTTCATCGCAAGACAGAGTGAAATGGCCACCATGGCTTATCAACAATATAGAAGTAGTCAGAGTGCAGAGTGTATGTGTGAGCATACCTGCCAACACTCCTGTTTTTCCTGGAAGGCTTCCGTATTTCAGACCCATCTCCAGCCACCCACCCATTTTGTTATTTATCCCAGAAAATTCCTATAATCTCAGCCACCCCCAAATCGCAGAGACTGCCTGAAACACGCAGGCTGGGTTATACTGCTGAGGTATTTTTGCAAAAATAAACTTCAACCACTGACTCTTTACAGCCTCTTCTTTGGGTAGAGAAAACACAGTGTGTGTTTCCCTCACACTTCCAATAATATCCAGCTGACTTGATTAAACCGGGATCTGCGACAGGGTTTGTCTTCTTCTTTTTCTTTGCTACTGTGTTTGTGGGCGGGACCGCAGGTTTAAATTTTTCCGGGTTTGAAACAGCTAAAGACTCCCTATCAAGACGATTCATTTGAAACACTATGAGTTGACTCTTTTATAGATGAATCAATAGTTTTAAACACTGTCCACTTTCAGATTTAAGCCTTAGCTGGGCATTTCACTTCACTTAGAGCTGTGTTACACACTGCATGAAAGGTCATTTTCAAAAACCCATAATAAGGGTTCTTTAACACAAGGGCTAATATTTCTGACTACAACTGTATGTCTCCTTTAATATGAGCAAAATCACTGCATCACATGTTAACTGAATGTCCACAAGACATGGTAACAATCGGCAATATATTGCAAAGCTAATGCAGCAATGACCGCATTAAGTCATGGTTGAAGTATGTACCATTTTAGACTCGCACCAGGGACTTCATGTATCAACGCTGCGTACGCACAAAAACTTTGCGTACGCCAGGTTTCACGCTCAGAATGGCTCACGTTTGGATTTACTAAGGATGAAATGAACGTGGGAATGTGCGCAGCACCACACCAGCTTCATGGCTGGCATACGCACATTTTTTGTGCGTGTCTGTTTTATTTCCATTGGCGACTCCTAGAGGCAGTTGTGTAAGGGCAATTTGCAGCGGTCGGCTGTTTTCCCAAGGTAATCGGAGCTATCTACTGCACACACATTGCTATAAAGGCACCATCTGAAGATGAATTCATTTCCATTCAATAAATGTGCAAATAAAATATGATGCACAGACTTATTAATGATTCCTACTTGTCTTTCTCGTGATAAACAATAGGCAAAATCTGATACGTAGCGGGGAAAAAAAGAAAAATGAGTTCATCAGACGCTGGATTCGAACCGAGTTCATGCTCGAACGTGTCAAAACTCGTTGACATACTTTTTACGAGCTGCGCCACTAAGACTGTTCAGAATACCAAAACATTTTACACCTATAAATCACACTATTTCTTTTTTAAATCCACACAGTGCGATGTTCAGACCCAACTGTGTTAACCACATCAGCTAAACTCTCAAACTCTATTTTTTTTTCTTTTGTTGTTAATTCCGGAGAACAAACTTGCAAATAACACCGTTTTCCTCCGATCTACCTCTGAAAGGAGCACCTCCAATTCACATTCTGTTCAAAGTTTCTCTTTTTGCTTGCTTTTGCCATTGCTTTTCGTTGGGTTTTGCCAAAGTAGAGTCATTAGCATATTCATACGGGGGAGGAGGCAGGGAGGGGTTTTGCGCTCGTGTATGTTGTGCTCAGTTTCACGTTCATTCAGATGTACAAAAGAATATGGGTGGGATTCGGCGTCCACACTGTTTCATACATCTGAATTTTTTTCTGCGTACAAACATTTACAGCTTTGTGCGTACGCAATGTTTTAGTATGATTTCCACGCAAGTCTTCGTACATGAGGCCCCAGGCCTTTTAGGTTAGTCACATGATAATGGTGCACCAAGACAACGTAGAGCATTTACCTATTTGTGTCAGTACTGTGTTTTTGTTTTAAGGAAAACAAATTCATTTCCATCTCACTGTATTTTCAGGATCCTGACTTCTTTTCTATTTTAACAAGATGCTCCGGCTCTGCTGATAAAAAGCGGCCTCACAGCATGAAGCTGCTTCGCTGTAGGTTTGCAGCTGTTAGAGGTGTGGGTAGTGTTAGATTTGCAGCACACATATAGCTTTGAATTCTAGATAAAAAAGAACTATCTTTTGGAGCTCATCTCAGCAATATTTTCCTGGGTCACTATTATGTTTCTTGGCTTCAGGTGTGCTTTCACACAGATTTTACTGGTATTCTTCTGTGCTATTCTCCTAAATAACTTATAAGGCGGGTTTCTATTTAAATATTATTATTTTATGGTGAAAATCTGGATATAAATGGAAATAAAACTATTGAAATACAGTCAGGTAAAAAATTAGGACTCCCTATGAAAGCCTGGGTATTTTGTAAGGTTTAATTAATCAAATGGTTATTTAGGGTGCTTTCACATCTGTGGTTCGGTTTATTTGGTCCGGACCAAGGGCAACAAATAATGCACTGTAGCATTTTTCTGCAGTATTTGGGTGCTTTTCACACGAAACTGATTGTTTTGGTCTGCACCAGTCAAAAAAAAAATCCACATCACCCATTGGCTAGATGTTATTGAACAGATTTTCTAAACTTCTTTTCGATTGGTCAGAATTAACACTATGACAACTGGAACTCCCACAAGTAAACAAATCGGAAGATACAAAATGTCCCTTTTTATATGGAGGGACGACTGTGCTGACTGGTTGTATCCCTGGTTATAGTATACTATATTGTTTGTATACATCACTTTAGACAAACTATATATTTTGAGAATGAAGCACGGCTGTAGCTGGAAAACAATGTTATTAATGCATTGCAAATGGTGAAGGCGCATAGCAAGTCACTTCAGGAGAAGGTGTGAATTAATGTCAAGAGTTCACACTTAGCTGATGATTGGTAAGCTAGTTTGGCATGCTCTTCCGGGAGAGAGCCCTGAGCTCATAAGATCCTCGAGCCCGGGGCTCTCTCCCGTTTGCAGGGTGAGAGGGAAATTTGAGCTCAGTTAGATCTCGAGAACTTGGTTTAGTCAATTTACATATGTCTCATGTTTTGGACTGTGGGAGGAAACAGGAGGACCCGGGGAAAACCCACGCGAGCACGGGGAGAACATGAACTCCACACTGAAATGCCAACTGGCCGGGTAGAGACTCGAACCAGAGGCATTCTTGCTGTAAGGCCACACTGCTAGCCACTGGGCCGCTGTGCTGCCCTATAGAGAAAAAAGAGGAGGAGAGGGGGTGGAAGGGGGGATTCTTCAAGATGAATATGACTAAAGGTAAGATACTTGGTTATTTATACTGAGTTACGAATCGTCTGATTGGTGGTTTGAACATTAGCTTGACTCAGGGCCAGCCGTGTCAATCATAAGCATGTGATTCTCTCAAAATTAGTTCATAAATAATCTTTGCTTAGCTAAACTGCGACATCGTCATCTTCCGGAAATATCATCAATGATCCATCAGCTTTCCCTCTCTCTCTGTTTAAAATTGTTGGTAAAGCGCTGTCAACAAATATTTTTCCTCCACATTATATTATGCACAGCGCTTCGTACTACGGCAGGTGTAGCTTTTTGCGGTTAGGCCTGTTTTAGTTTGGATCATGTTCTCACCACAAACAAACCACTCCAGGGTTTATTTGAAAGCGTACTTTATGGATTAATTGCTTTCAAAAGAACCCTGGAGTAGTTTGTTTGTGGTGAGAACATGATGCAAACTAAAAAAGACCCAACCACGAAAAGTACGCATTTTTGGTCCGCTTTTGGTGTGCACTCGAGTACATTAGCTACATTCACACCTGCCCAAACAAACTGCACCAAGAGGGAAAACGAACTCTAGAGTGTTTCAACTGAACTGAATGAGGCAGGTGTGAAAGCACCCTTAATTCTAATTTTAACAATACAAAAAAATTAAGGTACATAAATAAACATTTAAAACAAACAAAAAAAAAACTTTCAAGATCTTCTGTGAATGATTTTCTACAAAAATGCATATTCTATCTGAGGAAAAAGTTAAGACACCCTATCCCTTAATAGCTAGTGTTACCCCCTTTGGCTGAAATTACTAAGATGTTTCTTGTAGCCATCTACCAGTCTCTAATATCATGTCTGAAAAAAAGTGTAATTCTTTCAGCTGTGAGATGTCTGAGAGGTGTGCATGCACAGCTTGTTTCAAGTCACCCCACAGCATCTCAATAGGATTATGATCTGGGCTTTGACTTGGTCATTCCAAAACTGTCCATTTCAGCCAGTTTTCAGCCAGTCCATGGTTGATTTACCCGTATGTTTTGGGTCATTGTCGTGTTGCATGGTCCAGTTCTGTTTCAGCTTTAAGTTTTGGACAGATAGTCTAATGCAGGGGTGCTCAATCCGGTTCTTGGAGATCTACCTTCCTGTACAGTTTAGCTCCTACCCTGATCAAACCCACCTGAACCAATTAATTAGGACCTGAAATCCACTTGATAATTACAGACAGGTGTGTTTGATAAGGGTTGCAACTGACATCTGCAGGAAGGTAGATCTCCAGGAACAGGATTGGCCACCCCTGGTCTAATGTGTTCCTCAAGCACCCTTCTGATACACTGTAAAATTAATGGCAGATTCTATGATGGTGAGCTGACCAGCAACCCCAAACTATGACACTTTCAACTGTGTGCTTCACAGTTGGAATGGGGTTCTTTTCCTGGAATGCTGTCTTTGGTTTACACCAAACATGTCACCTGTCTATCATGTCAATTTTAGACTTATCTGTTAAAAGAATTACTCCAGAAGTTCTGGTCTTTGTCAATATTCTTTCTTCAGTCTAGCTTTGATGTTTTTCTTAGAAAGCAAAGGTTTCCTCCTCACACATGCACTTTCACATCAACAGAAGTCAGAGCCTGGGTATGTGGGCAGTTGTTCTAAAAGCCCTCCACTTATAGGTTATTTTATGGATAGTGGAATGGCTAATTTTTAAAATCTTTTAAGATATTTTTAAATCCCTTACCAGAATCGTAGGCGGCTATAATTCTTTTTCTGAAGACCTCAGACAGCTCTTTTGCGCTCACCATGGTGCGCATTCTCACTTCAACAGTCAGGAGCTCAGCAAAATAAATTTCAGAGGTTTAGAAAGGGCACGCCTCATTCAAAATGCTGAATAACACTTTTCGAATAACGTGCACCTGATGTGGTACATCTGTCTGTGATTTGATTTTAAGTGTGAATAAATATGAGGTGTCCTTACTTTTCCCTCAGTTAGAATATACAT
This sequence comes from Danio rerio, assembly GCF_052040795.2. NCBI lineage: Eukaryota > Metazoa > Chordata > Actinopteri > Cypriniformes > Danionidae > Danio > Danio rerio. The sequence goes on from NC_141034.1 coordinate 45,321,910, forward strand.
TTTTGTAGAATTAAATCTACAGAAGACCTTGGTTATTATTATCTTTTTCAGTTTTAATTGTTTAGTAATCTTACCTTAATCTTTCAGTATTGATAAAATTCAGATTAGATAACCATTTATTAAAAAATCTTACAAAATACACAGGCTTTATTAGGGTGTCCTATTTTTTTCACATGACTGTATTGGCAGGGGTATTCAAATGGCGGCCTTCGGGCCAAACCTGGCCCCCAAGGCAATTTGTTCTGGCCCTCCAAATAGTGTGATCAAGACACCTAAAATAACTTTAGTTCAGTCGAAAAACGTCCGCTATATGAAGTGATTGCGTCTGTTCAATGCAGCATGAGCTGCAGTTAAAGGCTGCGCAGAGCGTGAGTCACCATAAGCCAGTGGCGCGGGCAGCCGAAAACATTTGGATGTGTTTGTAGAAAAGGCTTTTTGTACTATGCATTGATATCGTCAATAGGGATGCAACAGTTAGCCGATTTCACTATTAACTGTGCTTTTAAGTCACAGTTAGTTAATTGTAAAGGCTTCTCTAAGCCATATTTCTGTTGAACGTAATAAAACAAAACTGCTGCAGTTAAACAAAAAGTTATGCCAAATTACCAACTGTGCGCTAGTTTAAAATTCCAAGTATGTTCAACGAGGCTAATACGCACGCACACCAGATTAACTATAGCAGCGGTCGTTCCCATATCACGACTTTTCCGCTTGCAACTATATATATATATATATATATATATATATATATATATATATATATATATATATATATATATATATATATATATATATATATATATATGCACACAAGTGGAGCAACGCACTTGTGTCTTTCCAGGGCGCACGCAGTAGACAACATCTGACGGTGAGAGTTGTGCTTGCCTTTTAGGGCAATGTAAACAAAAGATATGTTAGACGAATCATTATTAAAATGATTATGTATGCATGAACGCAGATGGCAACAACAGTTAATCTACACAGCTACTTACCTAATATAAAGCTTGAATTTACATTAGACTTGATAACCATGAAACCATCATTATTCTTATAATCGTACAACCAAAATCTATGATTTTTGCATCCGTAATTGTTATGCAGTTCAAAACATAACATCTGAACGTGTCTGAATGTAGAAGAAGCCTACTTCAGCAATGCACTGCTTTTGTTGTGCTCTGAAATACAACATTTGAATGTTTGTAAAAAAGTCTATTGTACAATGCGCTGATGTTATGTAGTTTCGAAATACAATATATTAACATTTTAATGTAGAAAAAGCCAATGTGGGTGTCTAAAGGAAAAATACAGCATATGGGCTCTTATATGCATTTGTCTTATCACTCATATAGCAAGGCATATCTCTCCGGACCTTCGTTTGGGATGCTTTTCATGAACTGGCCCACATGACAAACTAATTGAATAGCCCTGCTGTATGGTAAGATGTAAAAAAAAATATAAGATGGAAACATTTCACACATTTTCAGTGCACAAGAAAAAAGTAATCCGCCTGAACTGTTTGACTGAGCTAATTTGCTCAACAGCAGTGTAATTTTAATATCATTGAGATACTACTGTAGCGTTGATTAATTGTTTGAATCAAGATTGATTCATTTTGCATTTTATTTGATTGAGTTGACTATAACAAACTTGCTCTACAGGGAAAATTCTGAAGAGACACTTGAAGTGTAATTCAACTTGAAAGCAATTCTGACGCTGTTATTTTTTATGTTAAATACTCTAAAGTTGCTTGCTTCAAAGCAGTCTGCTGTATAAAGTGCTGTGTGAATAAACCTGACATGACCTTACTTGACTAGAGCATCAAATTGCAGAGCTCATGTAAACACGGCTGTTATCAGATACGGCTGTTTTCTCACTGCTGTCATTTTAGTTGCATGTTTATTTTGTTACTGAGAAGCCCACATTTACATATTCATCTAAACACCACTCTCAGCCGAACGGGTGTTATTGGGATGTTTGCTAACATTATACCACTGCTTGTATATTTCAAACTACTTCTTAGCTCTTGATAAAGTTGAAAACCATTTTCAAAGCATCCTTCTCAGCTACCAAGTGATCAACACTACAACAAACCTGTTCATTTATTCATTTTCCTTCAGCTTAGTCTTTTATTTCTCAGAGGTCAACACAGCGGAATGAACCACCAACTATTTCAGCATATGTTTTACGCAGTGAATGCCCTAGCAGCTACAACCCAGTACTGGGAAACACCCATACACTCTTGAATTCACACACTCACTCATACACTACCGCAAATTTAGCTTATTCAATTCCCCTATAGCGCATGACTTTGAACTGTGGGGGAAACCGTAGCACCCGGAGGAAACCCACATGAATATGGGGAGAACATGCAAACTACACACAGAAATGCCAACTGGCTTAGCTGGGACTCGAACCAGCAGCCTTTTTTTCTGTGAGCTAACAGTGCTAACCCCTGAGCCACCACGCTGCCTAGCCAGAAAACACCCCCCAAAAACAGGTGCAAATTCTGCAATCTTTAAATCTATGAGCTATCAACATTGTACCCTTTATCAAGATCCTAGGATGCTCCAATGAGAATGTTCCTTTAATACGAAGCCCATTTGGATTAAAACCACTGCTAAATGTCAAAGCAACAAAGAAACTATTGTTGATTGTTGGTCCTCATTTACAAATTTATTTCTAGTCCACACAGATTATTTTGAGAAAAAAACTTTGGTCCCACTTTATATTAAGTGTCCTTAACTGCTATGTACTTACATCAAAAAATAAATACAATGCACTTACTGTGTTTATAATGTATTTGAGAACACTTGTGGTGCTTTTGAGTTGGGATAGAGGTTGGGTTATGGACAGGTTTGGTGGGATGGGTAGGTTTAAGGGTGGGTTAAGGTGTAAGGGATGGTAAACAGTGTATTTACAAATGTAATTACAAAAGTTATTTACAGGTATAATTACATACATGTATTCAATCAAGCATAAGTACACAGTAAATACATGTATTTACACAATAAGTATATTGTAGCAAACTAAGTACATATTAGTTAAGGCCACTTAATATAAAGTGGGACCAAAACTTTTTTTCAACAGATCTAGTTGAATGTAGCCTCGAATTAGTGATAATTGAATCAACAGTGTCCACCGAGACATACAAACACTAATGTGCTTGTTATTTTTAATCATTCCATGGATAGAGGCCGATTGTCAGACAAATGTGTGCTCATTAGGACAACACAGTCAGATATATATATATATATATATATATATATAAACATATACATATACATATATAATTCACCCTGAAATTCTCCAGAAGAACTTTTTGGTAACACTTTATAATACCTACACGCTATGAATCTTTTACTAAGCATTAGCATCTAGTGAATTCATAATTTGTTAAGCATTAACTCTACATAATACATCTACATCTAATACATCTAATTGGTTAGTAAGCAGTTTATAACTTAAGCTACAAATGCTGTATTCTTGACTTTTAACCACATTTATAATGTGCTTAGTAATTGGATTTTTTAAAAATAATTTGTTAAAGATTTATTTTTTCATTACTAAATTAAGCATAGGGCGAAGCAGTGGCGCAGTAGGTAGTGCTTGCGCCTCACAGCAAGAAGGTCGCTGGGTCGAGCCTCGGCTCAGTTGGCGTTTCTGTGTGGAGTTTGCATGTTTTCCCTGCCTTCGCGTGGGTTTCCTCCGGGTGCTCCAGTTTCCCCCACAGTCCAAAGGCATGCGGTACAGGTGAATTGGGTAGGCTAAATTGTCTGTAGTGTATGAGTGTGTGTGTGAATGTGTGTGTATGTTTCCCAGAGATGGGTTGCGGCTGGAAGGGCATCCGATGCGTAAAAACTTGCTGGATAAGTTGGCGGTTCATTCCGCTGTGGCGACCCTGAATTATTAAAGGGTCTAAGCCGAGAAGAAAATGAATGAATGAATGAATGAATGAAGTATTGCATTATTTACAAACCATTTGTATTTAAGAGTAGTTGGTGGTATTTAAGGAAATATAGAATGTGTTAGCAAAACTATTGAAATCAACTTGTATATATCTTATTCAGGCATATAGTAATGGTTACTATGTATGTTAATAAATGCTATTAGTGAGGACTATTTATGCTTTATAAATGCCTTATAATTGACAGTTAAAGGCTTGGTATTAAATGAATAATAATTTTTGAAATCGTATCTAAAAAGTAAAATTACTGTAAAGTTTATAGATTGCTGAATAGCAGGGGTGTCAAAATACGACATCCAACTGGACAAAACAACAACAATAAAATAATTTAACAATATAATTGGACACAATGTTTAAACTGTACAGAAATGTAATTTTAGATAAGATTGCAAAGATTTATTTTTTATTTGATACAGTTTCATTTGTGTCTCCTCAAATGAATAGAAATTAATACTGTAGTTTTGTTTCTTTTTTCCTGTTTAGAATTTAGCTGAGCCTTTAACTGTCATTTTAAGGGATTTATAAAGCATAAATAGCACTAAAATCACTTTAGTTCACAAAACTGGATGAAGTTGACTTAACCATGCAGTTATTAACATTCAAATGAACTATTAGTATATACCTGAATAATACGAATTATAAATGTAATTGTAATAGTTTATTAATCATTTACTTACTCATTCTGAATGATCTTAAAAAACAACAAACTACTTCTAAAAAAATATTTTGTAAATAATGCGGTACTTAATTTAGTAATGAAAAATAAATCATTAAAGTATGAAAGTACAATTATTAAGCACATGATAAATGTGTTTGTAAGTCAAGAATACAGCATTTGCAGCTGCAGTTATAAACTGCTTATTAAATGTAGAGTTAATGCTTAACAGATGATGACATTGTTTTGAAACAAATCTTTGTGCTTAACCAACAAAATGAATTATTAAGGCTGATGGATGTCTGTGCGTACAACACGTTTCCTTATCCACGAAAGAGAGAAAGTGAAAGTAAAGGCCTCTGGAGGAGGCTCATTCTTTATCCTTGCACTGCAGTTGGTCTGTTTAACTGTTTTCTTGCTAGTGAAGTGTTCAAATGCGTTATGGCGTGACACAACTTACTCTTAAAGGCAATGGGAGATAAGACTCTGATTGGTTTGTTCTCAAAACACACCCATAACTAAGAGAATAAGTTTAACCCTGTTAGACCATGCGCCGCAGAGCGGTTTTTATTTCCTTAAAATAGCAAAGGTGGATTCTGACACACTCTTAATGCTTGTGCGCCATACGATTTAGACTTTGCCTTCGTTAAAATAAAGCCCTTTATGTGTCATCCTATCAAAAATTATTGAATATCCTGTACCATTGAATCCTTCTGTTCTATTACTGAGTGATGATTCTACATTGAACCTTACCAAGCTACAAAAAGCTGTTTGGCTGGCTGGCCTAACTTCTGCTAAAAAATTACTAGCCCAACATTGGCTGTCTCCACATAATTTGGACATGTACAAGTGGTTGGTACAACTTCAAGACATTATAATGTTGGAGTTATCCACGGCGCGAGTAAACTTGGTACAAATGAGTACATTACAGATCTGGACTTTAGCTGCTGACAAAATCTCCTTGTTTATTGCACAAAGAAATGATCAGGATCCAGAATGATTGCCTTGCTTTGTATAATTGATATTTGATACTGTATTCTGTTTTTGTTTTTATGTTAACTTCTATTCATTCTAAAGCCCAGTTTCAAGAGACCGCAGGGGAGGGGGTGGGGGTGGGGGGAGTGGGGGTTGAATTGATATGTTTCATTATATAGGTTTTTCAGCCTGTATGTTTTGTTAACAATTAATAATAATAATAAATTTTTTAAAAAAAATAAATAAATAAAGCCCTTTATGTCCAATTCTAAACTGGTGATATCATTTTCAATGTAGTGTATTTGTGAATTGCTTAAGCTTTTGTGTTGTACTTAAAGTGCTTGATTTAGTGCTTTAAAATATAAAAATCACTAAAGCTAAATCAAAAATGTGTGAATTGGTTATTATATACTGCATAATCATACAGCAAGTGGATGGGTACAATGAAAAAGAAAAGAAAAAAAGTCTTCATCTGTGCAGATCTCTATTGTACTACAGAGGGTGGGTCCACTGCCCCATATAATGATGTGTTATTAGACTCAATAAAGGCTGCAGACGTTTCATTAGAGAGCCTGTGTGCTCTATCGTTGCCTGAGGGCTCCTTCATCATACAGACAACAAACATAAACAAGCACACACCTCCTCTATTGGTGTGCAGTAGATAAACAAGCACACATATGCACACACACACACACATATACAAACACAAAGAGACTGAACCCGGGGAAAATACCACTTCTATTAAAGGGTCACAGTGCAAGCGGTGTACTATTCTTGTATTGTTCATGAAGATCAAATGGAGATTCTTCTTGTGTAAGTTTAATGAGTTCGTGTACAATTTCTAGTCACTGGTGAAAGGTTAAAATCAGGAGGAGTTCTCGAACATGCCTTTGTCACACAGCTAGCCTTTAGCAATTACTGGTAAACACTGCTTTTGATGCTCTATTAAAATGTTACATTAAAATGTGGAGTAAGCACTTGTATAATAACACCAGTCACTGACTGTTGAAATAATGTAAAATACGTCTGTTGTTGTAGCAAATGTATTTAGATTTTTAAAGTCATTTTATAGGCATAAAAAATTTGTATTCACCAAATCTTGAATTAAAAATGTTGTGACAAAACAAGAACCGAGTTAAAAGAAACACTGCAATGTAACATTGGGATTCTGGAAGACGTTCAAGGTGACCTGTTATGCCCCATTTTACAGGATGTGAAATAAGTCTCTAGATGGTATGGTGTTTCAGCTCCAAATACCTAACAAATAATGTTTTATAACCCTTTAAAAGGGCTCATTTTGGCTTTAATCCTAACTGTGCCATTTTTGGTGTCTGTCACTTTAAATTCAAATTAGATTTTTCTCTGTTCAAAAGAGGGTGGAGCTACAAATGTCTCTGTGTCTGCATAATGTAAGATTCAAAAACAAGACTAATGCTCTATGCTAATGAGAGAGAGAGAGATCATCACTTATGGCCGGGGCTTTCCCGTACTGATCACACATATTTAGGGAGAATGTCAATCAAAGTGTTTCTGCTGACAACTGTGTTTAAGCCACTTATAAAAGTGATGTTTGCATAATAGGTCTATTTAAAAGCTTCTCCTTTTTGGAAAGAAAAAAATAGCATTAAAATATTGTAAAATTTTGACCCAGCTGGGGCTCAAACCAGCGCCATTCTTGCTGTGAGGCGACAGTGCTAATCACTGAGCCACTGTGCCACCCTAAAAGAGCAATCACAAGCTATAAACTCAAAGCATAAATATCCACAAATTTTGTTTATAAAGTATTTAATTAGTATGTATTCAAATGATTTACATGTCCATAAACCATTAAAATACGGTGTCCATCCAAACCCCATCCTTAATCCCAACCACCAATGGAGAATAAACAAATCGAACTAACATGTATAAATGAGATCATACAAATTAGCCATAAAATTGTGGTGAAATATCACATTGCAAGATACACAATCCTAGCTATGGCAAAGTTATAATTAGAAGAAACAAAGCTTTAACTGCAAAAAAAATTTGTCACAGCTGTCTTCATTTGTTTTTAAGCTGAATATAGAGTAAATTAATATATCTAACATGAATACAGACAGCACGGTGGCTCAATCCAGGCTTATTCTAAATACGTACCTCTATATAAATTTCTGGAGACTGCCAAAAACCTCCCAGGAGGTATGTTTTTTATCAGTTTTTGTTTTCGCGAATCCACCAGAGGCCGCAGTGTATGGTTTTTGAGATCTCAAATTTCTCTCACGAGTGCCATTCGCGCATGCTGTTCTCACGTAAACCCACCAGAAACCGCTGACGACTAACTAGTTGACTGATTGACTGACTGACTGACTGACTGACTAATAAACTGACCCACCCTCCTCCTTCCCTAAACCCAACCCATTGTATTGATTGTCTTGCCCACCCACTTCCCTACACCCAACCAACAATTTTGAAAAGCAATCCAGAAAAAGAAAAGCCCTCACCTGATTTTTACCACGTTTTCAGACCTTACCACATTCTCACCCTGTTATTTACTTGTTTATTTTATTTTTTGGATCCTGTTTTTGTCTTACCCACTTTCTGAAGCCGTTCTTTACTGGACTCGAACCCTGTCATCATGGTCAACTCCTCTCTGCGTGTTAAGTCCGCTGACTTACATGTCAAGCTAACGGGACAAACTGGTAACAGCAGGAAACCATCCATATGGAGATAATCGGTCAGCTAGGAAGTGCGAAATATAGAGTTATACTGCCCTGTAGTGTTTGTTTTAAAAATAAAATGCATCCATACATACTTCTGGCTACAAAATTCACAATCTCCAGAAACTTACATAGAGTGATGCTTTCAGAATGTAAACATATTCGCATGTTCTCCCCTGTTTGTGCGTGTTTTCTCCAGGTGCTTCGGTTTCCCCAAAAGTCCAAACACATGCGCTATAAGCAGGACCAGAGCAAGCTGAACTGGCGCTCTAGGAAAACGATGATTACGCCGCTCTCAACCTAAAAGTGAAAAACGGAAGTGACCGGTTCGCTAAGTGAAGGCGGGGGGTGGGGTGGGCGGATGCCGCAGATAAAAATGAGGACCAGGGTGTGGGGGAGTGGGGGGAGCCTCACTGATGAAAGTGAGGACCGCCTAGGTCCCCTCTATGGATGCACTGGCCCTGGCTATAAGTGAATTTGATTACCTAAATTGGGCGTAGTGTATGATTGTGTGCATGAATGAGAGTGTATACAGTAGGTGTTTCCCAGTACTAGGTTGCATTTGGGAAGGCGACCCCTGATACATCAGGAACTAAGCCGAAAGAAAATGAATGAACAGAAATACATGCAAATGCGGCTGGAAGGGCATCTGGCGGTAAAACATATGCCAGAGTAATTGATGGTTCATTTCTCTGTGGGGACCCCGGATAACCATAGAATAAGCCTGAAAAAAGTGGGTGACTGAATACACGTACAAAAAAAAAACTATTACCGCACGCATTTGTCCTCTAGTTAGGTTTGGCCTCCTGACACATCTGACGCAATCCAAGCAGCTCCTGTTTTCAGGGTTTTCAGCACATGAGCCACATCTGCCCTTTATTCTCCCTACAGTCCCTGTGCTGCTAATTCACTGATCCACAGCGCAACTGCTGCAACCCACACCTGTGGCAGATCTGAGTAATGCACACCATCACAATGCATCCAATACCTATCCTGCACAGCCCGCTGCTCTCCTGCAGCCTTTCTTAATCCTCAGACTTAGACCATCGATCATCTCATCTCTTTCTGAGGCTTTATGAGGATTCCTCCGAAAGCCACAAAATCAAACAATGCCTTTGCCGGACAAGCAGCCAAATCCTGTGGCCCTTTCCTTACGGTGCAGAAGAAACAAATAAAAGCGCAATGGAATCAGACCAGGGTAGAGTTATAGACCCCCTCGCCTGGCTCCAGGTAGCAAACCTGGGTTAACAAATGGAGATTAATGGGGGGCTTTTAATGGATTGGATCTCAGTGCTGAGATGGCAACATGCTGGAGGCATCTGGATGGGTTGTGTTATAGGAGCCGGACGGCATGTTAGTGTGGCATCGAACAGGTGACAGCTGTGCACAGTGCTCTGGCGCTCTTGTAACACTGCCTGTTCGATATGAACCATCAGGCATGATGGGTAGCATAGGGTATAGTAATCAATACCGGCGGCCAACGAGGAGCTGCTTTTACAATGATTACACATGGCAGGGACAAAGCAAGGTATTTATTGAGGACAATTTATGCCTTTTTTTCAGCCATCTGTTTTAAATAACTTTTCCATTTATTAATTTAACGGATATTTTAGGACTGCACAATATATTGTTTCATAAGATTCTGACAGTATGATAACCTTGGATTAAAAATGTCATGATTTGATAGTATTGTGATTAATGCTCTAAAATAAGTTCTTGTTAAAATGTTTGGGTAAAAAAACTACTTTTTACCTTATTGAACACAAAATATTTTACTTTAAAAAACATTTTAAATATTTTGGAACAGTAAACATGTCAGGATTAATATTAAAACAACTCATTGACTTCTGCTTTCTTTATTAGTTTCAAAATTACTGATTTCTTTGCATTTTGATAGGGCATCTTTGGATATCTTTTCTTTGGATATAAAGTGAGCCCCTGCACTGTTTAGATCTATACCATGAGTGTATGTTGGTGTGTAAGCCATGCCTACCAACACTTCCTTTTTCCCGGGAGTCTCCTGTATTTCAAACCAATCTCCCATTTTGTTCTGTCTTTTGGAAAACTCCTGTATTCTCACCCCCACCCCACTTGCTGCAACCTAGTACAGACCAGGTACAGACCCCCCTTCAGTTAGACCCTTTGTTTCAAGTCAAGACTTGGAGAAACTTGTTCATGCTTTTATCAGCAGCAGGGTGGATTACTGTAATGGACACCTCACTGGCCTTCCCAAAAAGACAGTCAGACAGCTGCAGCTCATCCAGAACGCTGCTGCCAGAATTCTGACCAGAACCTGAAAATCAGAGCACATCACACCTGTCCTCGGGTCTTTACACTGGCTCCCAGTTACATTCAGATTAGATTGAAAGTAGACAAGTTTTATTACTTATATAACTACATATGTAACTATATTACTATAAATCACAAAATGGCCTAGGACCTCAATACATTACAGATATGCTCACTGAATACAAACCTAACACATCACTCAGATTTTTTGGGTCAAGTAAATTAGAAATTCCAAAGGTTCAGTCAAAGCAGGGTGAATCGACCTTCAGCTATTACACCCTCCGTTGCTGGAATCAGCTTCCAGAAATTATCAGATGTGCTCCAACATTAGGCACATTAAAATCAAGACTGAAAACACATCTGTTTAGCTGTGGCTTTACTGAATGGAATGAGGACTGTGCTACGTCTAACAGATCACACTATTATGTCTTTCATAAATTTTTCATTCTTCTATAACAGTGCTCTATGTTTTAACACATTTTGATCTTTATTTAATTTTTTGTTAATCGTGTCTGTACTTGGGCCATTCACAAAAAGTACAGTATCATCAGCGTACAATAAAGAATTTGAATGTTTAATTACCTGAGGAAGGTCATTGATGTACACTACTGGTCAAAACATTGGGGTCAGTAGGATTTTTTAAATGTTTTAAAAAAATCTTCTCTTGCTCACCAAAGCTGCAAATTTTTAATCAAAAATACAGTAAAAATTGTAAAATTGTGAAATGTTATTGCACTATAAAATAACTGTTTAAAAATAGTTTATCATTTATTTAATCATTTATTCCAGTGAGTTTAAAGGTAAATTTTCAGCTTCATTAAAGTTTTCAGAGTTACATGATCCTTCTAAAATCACACTAATATAATTGTTATTGTAATTATTAAAAATAATATTAATTATTATTATTATTATTATTATTATTATTATTATTATTATTATTATTAATGTTATTAGAAATAAAAGCAATAATGCCTGGAGTAATAACTTAATGTGAACATACAATATAATAAGAAAGCTGTTATTTAAAAATTGTATAAATATTTAAAATAAAAATTACAATTAATAAATGCCGCCTTGATGAACAGAATAATTTTCTTTAAAAAAATAAACATGAAAAAAATTAATTAAAACTGACCTCAAACTTTTGACCGGTAGTAACCTCATGAAAAAAAAGGTCCCAAAATACTCCCCTGTGGAACCCCCTAAAAAACCTAAACCTACAGTCTAATACTTGTGATGTATTGTTGTACCAATTTTAACCGCTTGAAGTCTGTTGGATAAATATCATACATCTTACACATACCAAAAGAATGGCATAACAGAAAATATTTCACATTTTGAAAAACTTGACTTTTCCAAACAGCGATAAACCTTGAAACCGGTTATCCTACCATGCCTACAATGTGCACATACACAAGTCACACGGGATCTGCTATGCAATGTCGCATCAGGATTATAGCTGAGTAGGAGATAAAACACACTTGATTGTGGAGAAATTGCAAAGTTTTACCATAAAGTCACCAGGAAGTTGTCTCATTTGCATGTGTTTTAAAGCCTTTGACTGTGTACACATTTCAAGTTTAAAGCATTCAGGCACAGGAAACAAACATTTGAATAAGTTCAAGAAAGATTAATTGCATTTATATGCAGTATAAATGCAATGAAGATTATAGTGTTTTTTTATTCATTTATTCATTCTCCCTCGGCTTAGTCCCTTATTGATCAAGAGTCTCCACAGCGAAATGAACTATTCCAGCAAATGTTTTACACAGCGGATGACCTTCCAGCTGCAACCCAGTACTGGGAAACAGCTATACACACTCTCATTTACACACACACTCATACACTACGGCCAATTTAGTTTATTCAATTCACCTATAGCGCAGGTCTTTGAACTGTGGGGGAAACTGGAGCGCACGAAGGAAATCCATGTCAACATGGGGAGAACATGCAACCTCCATACAGAAATGCCAACTGACCCAGCCAGGACTCAAACCAGTGACCTTATTGCTGTGAGGCTACAGTGCTAACCACTGAGCCACCGTACCACCGCAATGAAGATTATACAGTGTTATTTAATGTACCTGAATACTGTTAGACTTCCACTTATTTATTATCTCTTGTGATTAGTTTTTTTTTTTACATTTCACGCTACAAAATCATCCAAAAATTATGTTTTTCCAAATAGAGCTACTCATTTTGTCTGTTAAGATTATACTCAACATCTCAATATGTATCACAGAAAAATTTTATATTGCAATGTCAGGTTTTGTCCCAACATCATGCAGCCCTAAGACATTTTAACATTTAAAAAAAAAACTAAAAAACATCCAACATACTACAAATGTGAGCAACTCAAGCATCTGCTTTAATATCTAAAGCAACTTGTGCTAAATTTAATTCAAGGTCACAGGTTTGCAGTATGATCTCATTAAAGCGTTAGTTCACCCAAAAATGAAAACTCTGTTATTAATTACTCAGCCTCATGTCGTTCCAAACCCCCGGGACCTTTCTTCATCTTCAGAATACAAATGAAGATATTTTAGGTTGAATCTGAGTGCTCTCTCATCCTCCTGAGACAGCGAGGATTCTGACTCCTTCAAAGTTAAATAAAAACCTAAAACCTCCTCATGATTTTAGTGGTTCAATCGAAATATTATCAAGAATACTTTTATGCTGCTCTCATAAATCAAAAATTATTTTGTGGATGCACTTGTGCATTGTTTCAAACTGAGAATGTTTCATGTGGGCATCTGGAATATATACAAGTACGTGCACCCTATACTGACACTGAGAAGAAGAAACTGTTGAATAAAGTCCTTATAAACATCGTCAAATCATGGACAACGTCAAAACACGGACTGTTTTGACTGGTCTGTTGGAACTACACGAGAGTGAATGTGTATTTACAGAATTAAAATGTTTGGGTGGACTATCCTAATGTTTTTTGAGTGGGAAATGTGGTTCTAACTCACTTATGTTTCCTTGTCTGCTTACTTTTGATGCTTTACAAAACTACTTCAAGCCTCACAGCACCTAAAAAATACACATCTTGCAAGTGAAGAGCTTCACTGATGTACGGATTGAATTGAATTTATTAAATCAATAAGATTCATTACATATGCATCGCTGATCTTAACATTAGCATATGCCACACATTCCTACTTTGACACCAAAATGGCTTCAATCTGTAGTGTAATCGATCCCATTTCTTTAGCCAAGTCTTTTGATGAAATTCTATGTAGATGAAAGTCAATATGATCATTTTCCACTTCAGCATATGGGCGGGGAATATATGATATGATAATATAAGCCAGCCAGAACCACATTTCCACATAGTCCACGCGAAATTTACAATTCTGTCAGTAAATACTCACTCTTGTGTAGTTCCAACAAAGTCAAAACAGGTTCCAAAAACAGTCGATGCTTTGACAATGTTTATAATGACTTTATTCCACATTTTAATGCTCATTTTCCACTTTGGCAGACCACCCTGACCATGTCTACATATGTGCATTGAAATTAGGGCTGCACAATATATTACAATGTGTGCATCTACAATAGGCATATCGCAGGATCTGCAATGTTGAGTTGGGATTATTTAGGGATATATATATATATATATATATATATATATATATATATAGAGAGAGAGAGAGAGAGAGAGAGAGAGAGAGAGAGAGAGAGAGAGAGAGAGAGAGAGAGAGAGAGAGAGAGAGATATTGGATTATATTGCCACACAATTCAAAATATATGACATTTGTAAAATTACAGCAGTTTAACAGTAATGAAGTAAAAGTTTATCATTTTACGAGAGTTTAATGCAGGGTTGTCAATCTCAATTCCTGGAGGGCCGCAGCTCTGCACAGTTTACTTCCTGCCTTGTTTCAAAACACTTACCTGTAGGTTTCAAACAAGCCTGAAGGACTCAATTAGTTTGTTCAGGTGTGTTTGTTTAAAGTAGAAACTAAACTGTGTAGGGCTGCGGCCCTCCAGAAATTGAGTTTAGCATCCCTGGTTTAAAGTAGGAACATAAAGTTTTATCATTTGTAACTTCATAGCAAAATCCTTTAAGTAAAATTTACTCAGTTGAGATAGTATTTGTTCCCACCCTAAATTGAGTTAAAGTTACTCAAGTTAATGAGAAAATGAAAGAATCAATTAAGTGATGATTGAGCACTGATGATGAACTCCTGCTGTTATTAAGCAGAAACACAGAAGAGAAACAAAAAGCTACAACTGACATCAGTCACAGCCTTAGATAATGTAATACATTGAATCTCTCAAAATCTCAGCAGAGGATTATTAAGCAACTCAGCAAACAGCAGCTTTACCTTTTTAAAACCTGTTTGTCCTTATTTTAAGAGGGACCAAATACTCTCTGAACTAACAAAATTTTATAAAATAAAATAACTTGACTATTTAAACAGTTAAGCTTTTGCAGTGTTATTTTACACTTGATTTTTCCAATTTCTGAATACTATTTGACCAGCCTGAAAACAATAAGGCAATGTATTTTTCACTTTTATATTTGCTCTATTGTGTTTATTTATGCTCGTTTATTAGGCAGCACAGTGGCGCAGTGGGTAGCTCAGCAGGAAGGTCGCTGGTTCAAGCCCCAGCTGGGTTAGTTGTTTCTGTGGATAATTTGCATGTTCTCCCCATGCTTGCATGGGCTTCCTCAGGGTGTGGAGTTCAAGTTGGCGGTTCATTTCGCTGTAGCGACCCCAGATTAATAAAGGGACTTAGCCAAAAAGATAATGAATTTTATTTATTAGTCATTTAAAGTTTATTACATTTCATGCATCATTCACCCCCCTACAGAATCATCCCAATTAATCTAAAATTAAGAAATTATTCGTAAATAGAACTATTCAAGTCATCTGGTGAAACAGTATAGATATTGCGATATAAATCGCAGGAATAGAAAATATCGCAATGTCAGACTTTTCCAATAACATGCTGCTCTAATTGATATGCTGTCATGTGATTACATATTTGTAAGTGTGTAGAATTTCCTTCCACAATATGTGAATATTGTATGTGAGTTTCCACAATATGTGAAAAAAATCTTAAAAACATAGCAAATATTCAAATTTTGATATCAATTTCTTTTCAGTTTCTGGTCGACATATAGTTAGTCAAAATTATTCACCCTCCTGTGAATTTTTTTAAATATTTAAAATATTTCCCAAATGACATTTAACAGAACAGGGGATATTTCACAGTATTTCCTACAATATTTTTTTACTGCTGGAGAAAATCTTATTTGTTTAATTCCGGCTAAAATAAAAGCAGTTTTTAATTTTAAACAATTTTAAGATCAATATTATTAGCCCACTTAATCAATACTTCTTTCGATTTCAATTACTTGCTTACTGCAATTACAGTAACTTACCTAAATAGCCTAATTAACTTAGTTAAACCTTTGAATTGTACTTTAAGCTGACCATTAGCATCTTAAAACATATCTAGAAAAATATTATGTACTGTCATCATGGCAAAAATAAAATAATTCAGTTATTAGAAATTAGTCATTAAAACTAGTATCTTTATAAATGTGTTGAAAACAATCTTCTCTCCCTTAAAACAGAAATTAGGGAAAAATATATAGTAGGGCTAATAATTGAAATCCCTGAACAAAATGAGCACAAGATAACATGATCAGTGTTCAGCAGTCACTTAATTAAATAAACCTGGCTAGAGGTTGCAGACATTTAGCAAGATGCTGTAAACGTTCCTCAGAGATTTTGGTCTATATTGGCAGGAAAGCATCAGACAGTTGTCAGCTACACATACATGATTTAAATCTCCAATCCCAGCACATCCCTGAAGGTGCTCTATTGGATTGAGATCTGGTGAGTGTGGGGGTCATATGAATATAATGAACTCGCTGTCATCTTTAAGAAAGCAGTTTGAGCTGATTTGTGCGCTTTGTGACAGGTAGTGTTATCCTGTAGGACTTAGCCTTCGCAAGATTGGTACACTGTGATCCACTCAAAACTTAGGTATAGGCTGTGGCTTTGAAGCAATGCAAAGTGGGTACAAAGTGTCCTGAGAAAATATCTCTGATATCATTAAATCACCAGCAGAAGCCTGAAATGTTCATATAAGGAAGGATGAACTCATGCGTTCATGTTGTTTTTGGTAAATCTGATCATCTATCATTCAAATGCTGGAGCCAAAGTCATTTATTTATGTGATCATTTTAAAATAAACATGTAAAAGATATTTGTCAGATGTAATTCATTCTAATTCAGCCTTAAAAAGTGCCAAGGTGCAAACATTTAATCTTTAAAACACTATGATTTTGTCAAAACCTGATATTCTGACTCTGATTGGCTGTTGTCATTTTCCTCTTATCTTGACTCCCGCCATTAGTGTTCACTTTTGGGCCGCTTGTGCCAATAGCGGAACAACAACTATTGGAGAGGCGAGGATAAAGATATTAAGAATGTAATTTATCACACGTCTCAATACTTTTGTAATGTATTGTAGCTCATGTGCTTCAGCGTTTAATATGTTGAGCATTTAGAGATGCTCTTCTGAAGATCTAAGTTGCAACGAGAAGTCAGTCATTTAAGTTACTATTGCCTTTCTATCAGCTCTAGCCATTTCCCTCAGGCCCAAACACTGCATTGCAAACACAGAACTGCCTCTGACTAGATATTTTTTAGTACCATTCCTTGTATACCATTTCCCAGCAGTTTCTGAATCTCTCAGAACAGCCTGACACCAACAACAATGTTCATAGTTTCTTAAACCACCTTTATTCCACATTCTAATGCTCAGTTTCAACTTTAACAGACCGTCTTCTCCATGTCTGCACATAGGGCTGCACGATTCTGGCTAAAAATAAGAATCACAATTCTTTTTATTAAAATCAAGATCAAGATTTTCTCACGATTCTGTAGATGTAAAATAGAGGTTAATATAGGTGGGCCATTATTATTGTTATTTCGCAAACATATTGTAAAACTACAATAATAATATTAAGTCATAACTTTAAAATGCAATAGGATCAAATCAGGGGTGTCCAAAGTTGGTCCTGGAGGGCCAGTGTCCTGGAGAGTTTAGCTCCATCCATAATCAAACACCTGAACAAGCTAATCAAGCTCTTATTAGGTATACTAGAAACTTCCAGGCAGGTGCGTTGAAGCAAGTTGGAGCTGAAGTCAGCAGGACACAAGCCCTCCAGGACGGACTTTGGACACCCTGATTTAAATGATGTGCTTGGCAATTTCACTTATACTGCCGAGTGCGGCTCATGGCTGCCATCACTCTGAGGAAAAACACACATACAAATCACGTCCCGCGCAGCTCCCAAACGATCCCTAAGTGCAACAAACTGAACCTTATTTACAACTTTATTACCTGTAATTCACAGCCTATGCAGGTTCTGTTCACTAAAGAAGGCATCACTGGTGGGCACGTGCGCGTCCTCTCGGTAGTAAACAAACAGCTCGCGGTCAGCTCACATGTGATTTTGTGGCTGCGAATACATCATTACATTAGGACAGAAATGACATTTTTGGTTAAATCATATCATATAAATACGGTATAGGACACTTTTAACGCCCTTTGGAGGTGTCCATATTGCTGTGAAGACTTGTGCAACCACTTTTATGCTTCTCCCTGACCTTGAATATACAATTGGATCAATCGTAGGAAAGCTGAATTAAGATGCGTAATGTGTAGGGTCGAATCGAGATTGTGATCTTTTTTCGATTAATTGTGCAGCCCTATCCACACATGTGCATTGATACAATGTCATGTGATTACATATTTGTAAGTTTATAATTTCAGAAATATTTCTATAAATATGTTCATGTAATATGATTTAAATGCTGCCAATAAATACACTTCAAGTACTTAAAGGTTAGTCCACACATTATGAACAAACTTGGTTTCCTCAATATCATCAAAAAATAAAAATAGGCCTTAACAATATCTTGTTTTTTTTTTTTGTTAAAGGACATATTGCACCAAAATATATTGCGATAAACAATGTTATTGTCATTTTATGCCACTCATATAATGCTAGAATGACAGTATAATAGGATCACAATGCAAGAACACGCATCTATAAAACACATAATATTTTATTCTTAAGAATATTTAATTTAATTATAGTCATTTTAACAATTTAATAATTAGGTATAGGAATCAGAATGTGAAAACGCGTATCCTAAATTAATAATAATACATGTTAACAGAAAAGTGCAAGGTGAACTAGGGTTGGGTCGACAGATGATGCTATCAAGACATTTTCGGGAGCAGTGCACGTCAGACAGTTTATCAAGGATGTAGCGCTGATCACGTCTCACTATATTTGTCAAACGTGATATTTAATTAATCTCGTCTCTGTCTGATGACTTCGGTCTTTTGAATCTATCAGGTAACGTGTCACAGTGTCACTGCTTCTATCTTTCGCTTTCACACGTAAAACATACCCTAAATAAATAATAATACAACAAACAAGGTAAAAAGCAACAGAGGATGTGATATCTGCTGCCAGATCTATTTTCAGTTGTCCGACACACGCATGAAAATATTGACCTTATTCTAAAATGCGGAAGTGCGCCTGTTTTCGCGATTGTTTTAGAACTTCCGATTCAGTCGCCTATGGGAGAAATGACTAGGAATAATAAACCGTAGAAAACGGTCAAACTACTTGCTCTACAAACAAATGTTTGCATGACTATATAGACCAAGTAGAATAATATAATAAGGAAATATCAGTTTGCAACATCAAACAGTGAAACGAGCAGTTTGTAATGCCTAAAAATGAATGGAAGTGAATAAGACCAGAAGTCTCGAGCCAAAAAGATTTAAATGGCTGCGCCCGCTCGTCGGTGGAGAATAAGGTGAATACTAAAGTAATCTACAGCAAATATTAGTGTTTTTTTAACCATACCAATACTTAGACCTCCATTTAATATAGAGATGTTGCACAATCAACTAAAATGTCGCTAGAATTGGTTTTTATGTATGGGCGATATATATTGCATCACCAAAAATGATTGAGGTCGTGTCCATGCGCTGTGCGATAAGTGGATATATTGATTATTGTGACAGGCCCACGTATAAATATACAAAACATTAATAATAATCCATTTCTTTTCAGTTTCTGGTTGACGCATGTAGCTCTGAGCACTCCAATGATGCAAAGCAGATGATGAACAAGCCATCGAGATGGTCTCATAACAAAGTAGTCTGAGAAGACTGCATATCAATATGTTCATTTATGTGCAGCCCTAATAGAAATACTATTACAAATACTAATGTGATCAGGATGGAGTTTTATTCCCAAGGAACACTGAAAAAAGAATTCAATATCACATTACAAGTTACTTTAGACAAATGTAGAAACGTTAACCTGTCTCAATTTGGCAGATCAATGCGAAACACAAACAGATAAAACTCATTAGCTGAAATCTGTCTCTTTGGTCATGCTGTATGATAACCATCAGTCAGGGATCAGCTTTGCGGATCAGCTAATAACTAAATGCTGAAGATAAAAGAGAGGTGGCTGCTGATATCCTTTCTCTTTCATTTGTGTTTGAGTTTCACAAGCCTAGCCTACGGCTCTGTGCGCCATTCTCTTTGAGGCCTGTCCTCTCAACGACACCGGTCTCCAAATGTAACACTGAATGAAAAAGAAAAGTGGGGGATTTGTCTGCGAGCACAGATCCATAGATGCAAAAGAACCCATCGGCTAACAAAAGCGATAGCGCCATAGGAGAAATGAGCCCTTACAGTTCAGCACTGCCCGTCTCGCCTCTTTCATTACCCTACATTCTGTTTATAAGACACAGTTAAGCAAACACAATGGGTCGCCGCACAGGCACTTACATGAATACAAATACCTCACCTGTATTATCAGCCGGTTCCTTATATGTCATTGTGTATGCATAAACAATCCATTGAAACACGCCGTCTGAATATATCATAAGCATTGAGATGCAAAAAAGAATGTATTTCCTGCAAGTGAGTTTTAGATATGCATCCCGCCTAGACACTCATATATTCATACATTCACTCACATCCAATAAAGCCCAGCTTAAAGCATGAATTATCTGTGACAGATGTGTACAGAAGATTTAAAGGTGCAATATGGTGCATTGATTCAATGAGTTAAATTGTTCTCTGATATCTACATAGCTGGTATGTGGCTTAGGCAAGTTCAAAAATTCTCTAGAAAGGGTTTTACATGCTTATTTATTACGCCAGTGAATTCACCAAGAATCAGAAACTCCATATTGACCCTATTTGGAAGGGTTATGAATACTAATGCAGGGTTTGAAATTGTGGCCATTCTGTTTTCATATGCACCTGAAATTTAAGCTATGTGACCTCATAATATATTTGGGAGCATTTGTGCAACTGCATATATCGGGTGTAATGTGACCTGTTTTTTTTTTTTTTCTAAAACTGTGCTGAATCGATCTTCGCAAATGTTCGCAAATGTCAGATAAATGTAAAATCTAACACTGTACACACCATCACCAAAGAAGCTCGCCTTTACTAAGTTTAAACTGATGCCGCTTATAACAAAGAGCGGTGGTCATCGGGAGAATCCTGCTCTGCCCGCCTCATATATTGGGTCGGCTGACTCGCCAGCTTTATTCCACAAACACAGAGAAATGTAAATCAGCGCATAACGAGACTGAGCATTAAAATGACAAACTTAAACCAACATTTTAAAAGAGAGACTTTTCTTCCTTTATTTTGTCCGTTCGTTCTTAAGGTGTATATTATTTTCTATTTAATTACTGATGACTGCTTTGCAGCTTTCAGTCTTGAATTGAATGATGTATTATAATCTTTCATTTGTTTTGTAGCAGAAATAGTATTTATTAAACTGACATGCATATAAAACAATAGTACAAAATAAATATTACTTACTGCATTGCTTCATTTGTGTTAAGCAAACCATTAATTTATTTTTCATAAAGTAACAATAGCACTTTTTATAGCAGATAACTCACACTCAAGCACATTCAACATTCAACAACGCATGACCATGAGAAATGTAATTCATTGTTAGTATTATTGACATCATCGTCATCATTAATATTTTATAATTATTAGACATTCATTTTGGAATTATTGCACGAATATGAAGTCATCACAGCACTAGTTAGATAGTGGTTTCTGGTTTTTGTTAGTCCTAATTTATGTTATTTTCAAATACAAAACATCCCTTAATATACAATTTACAGCAGTGCTAATTCATTTTTGGTGGGTGCTGAATTTTTTTTTCTGGTGCTCCTAAATTTTTTCTGGTGCTCCTAAATATTTAATGTTGGGAGCACCAGTGCTACCAAGTAAAAAAGTAAATTTCGAGCCCTGTTACTGAGCTCTCTGTGCTTTGTTAGCCTGATATTCACCAGGATTTTACCAGGAGTTGGGAGTTGTCTATTCATACTAAGGATGCTACAGCCGCCGTTCAAATCCTATATCTAATACCTATGCAAAAATCAACAGCACAACTGGGTTGTGACATATTTTGCCAGATTGAGGTAAATCAATGCTTCGAGATTTGAATATTTGTCAATTGTTTGAGGCTTCACCAAACTCACCACTGTTTACTGAGTGTAACCACAGATACAGGGACACTAGAGCGTTTCAAAGCCACAGTTCATCAGCGGATCGCTCGTATGTCAGCTTACAAACTAACCAGCTGATTGATGTGACTTTAAAGCGCTCCAGTGTCTCTGTATCTGTGGTTGAACAGATACACTGATGACTGCGGTGAACTGATGACATTCACGGCCAATTACAGTCATTTCTGTTGAGCATGTGAACACAATGGCAAATCAGCGGTGTTCAAGAATGCTCCTCAGTGTTTAAATGTTCACAGGAAATGGACGTTTTAAAAACTTCTGTGCCGATTGGTACCGAATTCCAGTATTGTGATAACCCAAATCCAAAACCATTTGGATCCAAAGAATAAAAGTACAAATTACGAAGAATTCAGACAATTTTCTTTATCTTTAAGATCATACTTTATATTAAACCTGACTAATTCACATATTTTAGTAAATGAAGAAAAATTAGAACATGTTTTATAAAAAAAGATGGCTTTACATGAAAACGAGGAATCAATTATGTTTGAGGCTCATAGTATGACATTTCAAAGTTCTGCTCTCTTATAATTCAGCTATGCCGGGTATATTCAGATTTTAAAGGGTAGCTCACTGGCTAGGCTTAGGTAGTATGAGTCAAAGACAGCTAAACTGTTCAAAAACCCGAGACTACTGTATGTTGGGGTGGTCTATCCTTAGTCAACTGTACCATTAGCTTCCCCAAAGCCAAACTTGTGCCAACTTAGAGATGATGAGTGCCGCTTAAGTGCCTGGCAGGCTCTCCCAGCAAGAATTCCATTCAGCCTTACTACAATTTCTCATTTCTCTATGGGACAGATATTTTCACACACTAAGCACCCCATGCTGTTGGTTGTTTATGTCAATGCATGATTATTATTTTCTCAAAGAGCTGTCGGCGCAACTGTATCAGCAGTGTATTGTGTCTACCAAGCAAAAGAGAGCAATCCGCTCTGCCCCACACTGATAGATGAGCGCGCCGGACAAGCTTTATTTGATTTAATCCCCACAAACACAGCCGGGTAGACTTATACTTAATAATTCATGCGCTTCGAAATCCCTTTTGACTCGTTCATTCATTAGGGTGTCTGAATAGTACATTTATTTGCAAGGCCAAGCAAACCTCGAAAACACCACAGCTCGACCTCTCACAAATATTTTCTTTTTTGTTGTTGTTGTTGCTCTTCATCTCGGGTCCCATGTCATGATGCAACTGATGCGGTTTCCAACAAGCGTATGAGGACTGAACAACTGTCGGGAACAAACACAAATATGTGGATTTCAGCAAAGTTAGAAAAGGTTGTGTTTACACATTTCGAAAGTTCCTCGTAATGAGTAGACTGTCAAAATATGGGCTGAGCTTAAAATAACCTAGCTGAAAAGACTGGTGTGAATTTCTGTGCTGGTCCAGGCTGGCTTTATAAGGGGGAAGTTGAGTACCAGCTCCATTTAAAAAAATATCCAAAAAAATTTATTTTTCCAACCAGCATGGTCAAACATCCCACTAAAATATTCTGACCATGTTACCTGCAATGATATTATCAACAAAATCAGTAGTGAATCTACAGTTCAATTCAATTCAATTTATATTTAAATCTATAGCACTTTTACAATGTAGATTGTGTCAAAGCAGCTGAACATAGAAGTTCTAGTAAACTAAAACAGTTCAGTCCAGTTTTCAGTTGAAGTTCAGTTCAGTTCAGTGTGGTTAAATTTTCACCGCTGGAAGTCCAAACACTGAAGAGCAAATCCAACAATGCACAGCTCCACAAGTCTCAAAACAAAGCAAGCCAGTGGCGATGCAGGTAAAACATATAATAGTCTAATTTTTACTTTTTTTTTTTTTTTGTGAGTAGGTTTGACAAACCACCTGTAACAAATTCTTTTCTCCCGATACACCACTTTCTTATAAACACTCTATGTCACTCGTTGAGGTAAGACTCAATTTAAATAAATAAATAATAAAGTATATATCACTAGGGTTGCGTACCGAAGCTCAGTGCATTATGGCACCAGTACCAATGTAACCAGTATGCACCAGATCAAATCATCATTTGAATTTCGGTACCTAATTTTGTAGCCACTGGTGCTGTGACAAGAACGTAAGCATCATCAATGGGTGAACAAAAGCACACATACTGTAAGTACGTGTTGTGTCACACCATCTCTAAACATTTAATTCTAAACAACTTTGAGGGATAAGGACACTGTCAGCGGTGTTAGGTGTTTGTTCTTTGTTGCTTAGATATAAAAGGCAAAGCACGAAGTATGACAACTCCCTTCATCAACACGCATGATCGCAGTCATCAAATTTGCTTAAACTAAGCATTCTAAAGCGTAGGTATATTTTACAAGCAAGGATTCTGACACACTAACGTGAAGCAGATATTTTACAAAAGTTCTGTGTAAGGGGGAAACGTCAAACACATCAAAAAACAAAACTAAACATTTGAAGACACAACTTAAAGGCAAAGGAATTTACTGTCTTTGAAAGCTTGCGACATTATTTGGCACTTTCACTGACTACATTTACATGGACACCAATACTCCAAATTTAGTATGATTAAGACGATACTACCAGCAATTTTTGATGACCTTAAAGGGCTACAGAATCCTATGACATGCAGAGGTTTTTTCTTTCCATTTAGGGTTCGGTATCAAATTCCATTAAAACAACACTCTTCCACCATTCCGTACTTTGTACTCGCATCCAATCCCTCAGTTTGTCAGGGGGGCATGAATGAAATGTTCCTGAATGAAAGTGAAAGTGTTGAACTGCAGTTAAAGTCAACAAATTAAAAATGAAACACCCGAAATTACAGAAATGTTGATAGCGTGGTGATGCAATGACATTAATGGATCTATGTGCTATAACCTGTAAAACGGGCTCATGAAATGAACATTCAAAAAGCAACTCAAGTAAACACCTTCAACATGTTATTGTCTTTTTCAGATAAGGCAAATAATTAAATTAGGCTACTGATGTCCATAACGTAGTCACAAGTCCCCACCCTAGAAAAAATGTTTTCCCTGATTTTGATGATAGCCTTTCCACAGGTTAGTTGTATGCTAATGTAATGTTAATAGTATAATGCAAATCTTGCATTCAATAATCAACTGATCAAAAGAAATATATTAATACAGTTCTAATGTATTAAATATAAATCGAAGTATACTTTTAATTTTGTAAGAGTTCACACTTAGCTGATGATTGATTATAAAGCTTGTTTGGCATGCTGTCCCGGGAGAGAGCCCTGAGCTCATAAGATCCTCGAGCCCGGGGCTCCCTCCTGTTTGTAAGGCGAGAGGGGAGTTTGAGCTCCGGTAGATCTCGAGAAATCACCTGCTGTAGTAGCTAATGAACAGATAGTGATTGCTCTTAAGAGATAACTACTTACAAGGAGCATGTCTATGGTGCCGATTTGGATTAGTCAATTAACTTAAGTTGCATGTTTTTAAACAGTGGGAGGAAACCGGAGAACCCGGGGGAAACCCATGTGAGCATGGGGAGAACTTGTAAACTCCACACAGAATTGTCGGCTGGCTTAGTCAGGACTAGAACCAGTGACGTTCTTGCTGTGAGGCAACAGTGCTAACTACTGGGCCACCGTGCCACCCATCTGGGAAAGGAGGAGGAGTAGGGGTGGGAGGGGGTATTCTTCACAGCGAAGATGATTCTTATATGAAATTTAGGGTATTTATAATGGCTTAGGAATCGTCTGATTGGTGAATCATAAATTGAATAATGCAGGACCGGCTGCAATCAATCATAAGCACGTGATCCTCACAAAATTAGTTTATAAATAAACCTCACTAATATTGCTCAATTAAAATATATATACTTTTTAAATGTCAAATAATTTTGTGGCTCAAAAGTATCGGTTCTGGCACTGATATTATTTTAAAAGTATTGATTTAGCACCGTTTTCAAAATAACCCCAAACGATACCCAACCCTAGATATCACCTTTTTTGGGGAAAATACATTATATTGTATAACTCCAGATTAACTATACAACTCAATTCTTTCCGATTATGAGTGTAACATATTTGCGTGCACCTTTTGTAAAGCTGCTTTAAAACTAAATATATTCTAAAAGCACTATACAAAGCAAATTTAATTGATTTGAACTCAGTTCAGTTGAGTTCAGTTGAGTTGATTTGAGTTTTGTTCAATCATCCAATCACAAATTTACAACGCTAAGTACAGGTAAAACAATGTCTGAAATGCTTTGAACTTATTCACTTTCCAACCCTTCCAAAGGTACAGTAGTCAAAATCCATACAATCAGATTGCACAGAGTAAATGTTCAAGTGGTCTATTGCGAAATTGTGATCATAATGTAATGCATTGAGAGAATAAAAAACATCAAACCAAAGTATTCTCCAAAACCGAAGCAGCTTTCCACATCTTTTTAAATCACCTGCTTTTCCTCTAAATAATAAGCCATGTAACATTCATTCAATAGTTCTCAATCATACATTACACTTAGCGCTTCCATCAAATTGATATAGAGCAGGGGTGGCCAACCCTGTTCCTGGAGAGCCACCTTCCTGCAAATTTCAGTTGCAACCCATATCAAACACACCTGCCTGTAATTACCACATTGTGTTCAGGTCCTAATTAATTGGTTCAGGTGTGTTTGATATGGGTAGCAACTAAAATCTGCAGGAAGGTGGCTCTCCAGGAACAGGGTTGGCCATCCCTGATATAGAGCATGATGAGTCAACAGAATCATGAGAAACACTTTTCAATGCATGTTGTTGCCTAGTAGAAATGAAGCCTATTGAATATGTGAATGAATCAAAAAAAGCTGCTACATTTTCTTTTTACTTGTTGTTTTATATAATGTGGCTCAAACAACTGCATCTATGCTGCCTCTAAAAAGAATGTTAAAGCACTTCTAGAACAGTCACTTTAATTAAAATAGAAATAAAACTTATTGGTAATTTGCTACAGTTTGCCATGGTAAGTGAATGCAATAAGAAAAGTAATAGTAGATGCATATTAGTAAAATATGATGTACTGTCATCATGGCAAAAATATACAGGGGTGGGGGGGGGGCTAATAAATTTGACTTCAACTGTATATCTTCTTTAACTCTTCATGGAAGCAAAATGAAAATGAGAGAGCATTAAAACAAAAACAAAAAAACTTTCTGTATCCCTTCTGGCTGGTGAATCAGCAGGATTATTCTGGTGAAGCTTGCTGACCAGAGAAAATCTTGCTGGTAAACATAGTTAAGAAGTCAGGTCACCTGCAGACCAGCATTAAAACACAACAGACTCTTGAGGACAAGCAAAGCAGAAAACAAATCCATCTGCATTCTTATCCTGCAACGATCTATAGCAATAATACTATTCCTAACCTATTTATTACAAAAAATATATATTTTAATGCACAATTTATGCTCTTAACAAACTATTAACCAAGATTTATAGCTCAATAGTTAACTTATTAGCTGCTTATGAATAGTTCATATAGTGGTTGGGTGTACGCATTGGGTAAACAGTTAATATCTTAAGAATAGACAGGCAATAAATGAGCAATATCACACAAGTCACTGAAAAAAAAATATTCAAAGATGATTCCTTGGATTTTCTCAATTATTTTACGTTAAGTGGTTATAAACAAATTATTTGGGCTGAATTTAAACAAACTAATTAAGTTGAACATTATTAAATTTAACTTGTTTGTTTAAATTTAACAAAAATAAATAGTTTTTTAACAGTTCTGCATGCAACTTTTTTCAGTCTGCAATAAAGCTGTATAAGGCACTGGTGAGAGGGGTGCAATGGCTTGAGGCCACAGGCAGAGTGCCTTCGTGCCCTACCAGTGACAATATACAACCATATCGCACAGCTACGAGTGTGATATTGCATTTATACAACAGTTCCATGGCATAATCGTGTGTATAACAAAGAAAATCAAACCTTTTTGTATGAGGAACTACTTTCTTCTGCCATCTGCAGTTGACGTCAGAACAGCAGAAATTGTTGCTACTTCAACAACATCACTTTAGAGCTAGTATTTGAATGATTCTCTACCGTAATGTCTGAAATAATGACAAAACAGCTGATTTTGCTCACATTTTAGGATTATAAGGCTGAACGACATGAAATGTAATCAGTCTACAAAGATTTCCCAGTATTTATCTGTTGCAATTGGGAGATTACAATAATTAAGCATAAAAAAGCCAAAGCAAAGCAAACACTAGCAGATTACTATGGTATAACTACAGCACTACAAGATACAAAAGACATAGATCGACTAAGAATGTCACTTACTTTTTGTAATGTAATGTAACGTGGTGTTATTTATATTATTTATTTATATATGATATTTATATTGCGCATTTATTGTGTATGGCCATACACCCAAAGCGTTTCACAATCATAAGGGGAGTCTCCCCACACCACCACCAGTGTGCAGCATCCACTTGGATGATGCGATGGCAGCTACAGGACAACAGCGCCAGTGCGCTCACCACACACCAGCTTTTGGACTTCGGTTTAACATTTCATCCAAAAGACAGCACCCACTGTCAGTGTAGTGTTCCCTTCACTTTTTACTGGGGCATTAGGACTCACACAGACCACAGGTTGAGTGCCCTCTGGTGGCCTCTCTAACATGACTTCCAACAGCAACCTAGTTTTCCCATGTGGTCTCCCATCCAGGTACTGCCCAGGCTCAGTCCTGCTTAGGTTCAGTGATTAAACAGTCTTGGGCTGCAGGGTGATATGACTGTGTAAATTTTCTATAATGATTTGTTCAACTAATAGCTTGAAATTTATGCAGAGTTTTTCTCTCTAAGAACTTATGTGGTCTCTGTTGCCATCTTGTGGCGGAACGCGAATCTTATGTTCTATCCCTTTGCATCCTGATGTCCACCAACATGTTGAATCTCCCAAATTCTAAATATTTTTAAAAATGCACTTTCCTGCATCATTTCAATCTAAACAACTATTCTCACCTAAAAAAGCCACAAAAGTACATTATGTTGTCCAACAGCTGCAATACTTGTCAAGCTGTAGTGAGTTTATTGATCAACTTATCATGTGGGCGGAGTAATACACAAGGGTGAAGAGGTTGTACGAGTGCTGATATTGCAGAATATCGCACAACTATCAGCCAATCAGATTTCAAGAACCAGATAAAACTGTTGTAAATGCCAGTAAAGTAAATGGTATGAATTGTTACTAAAACTAAAGTGTTACCAAAAACATTAGAGACCTATTTCATTTTTGACTGTGGCTTTAAAAAAGAAAATGTACCATGTCAGTGGTCAATAGAACATATCAGTGGCAGCCAAAAATCTTTTAAAATATCTTATTATGTGCTGCACAGTAGATGAAGAAAATCAAACAGGTTTAAATAATAGAGTAAATGACTTCAGGATTTTCATTTCTGTGTGAATAATCACTTTAATGGTCTACAGCTAACAAAAGAATCATGCTGCCAGCCAACACGGTTAACCATCTACCTTTAATAATTTAAAGAACGTTTAAGTACATCTTACTTCCAAAACAAGCCCAGAGCGGTGAGAGAACATTGCATTTCCTTTCTCTTTCTCACTCAGATGCACAAAGCACTTTTTATTACATGTCAAGTCTGACATGACAGTGGACCCATTAGCAAAAGGGGTTTTAACATTCTAATCTCAGAGCCCTAAACTCAGAGAAAGGACAGCAATTAGCATGCTGTTAGTGCTCAATCAAGCCTTTTTCTGCATGCTGCTAAAAAGACGGGATGAGGCTTTGAGGATAGCCGAAAGGTCAGCATGCTCTCCCCTGCCGTTTAACGCTGAATCTGGAATAAAATAGAATTGAACTGCAATGGCCTTCTGCCTATTACAAGCTCTGCATTTATACTCATGTAAATGTATGCGGAATGATATCAATAGACCAAGGTTATTACAGTTAAGCATTCTGAAATTTGTTTTTATTTGAATACTATAGTTTAACTGTGTTGCACTTGAGTTTTGGTTTGTTTAAATAATGGCTTTGTTAGTTTTATATGGAGAAAATATTTCTTTTTAGCTTTTATATATTTAGTTTCACTTTTAGTAGATCTAATTGAACAGACTTAACAGAACATGTCCAGTGTCGACCAAAGTTTAGAGTTTGCACAGCTTAGATTAACTCTTGTAAACCTCTTAGTAATAAAAATGAATCAATTGTTTGAGCAAACACAGAGGCTGTCTACACTAATCCGGATAAATTTTAAAATGGCGCTTTCATCTAAAAATGCTCCATGTCCACACTATCGTTTTTAATCCTTTCCGTCATTCCTACTAGTGATGGGAAGTTCAGATCATTTTACTGACTCAAACCTTTGAGTCTCTTTCATTGAGATGAACGAATCTTTTTTCAAATCATTTTGTTCAATTTGCCAAAATATTCTTAAAATATTACGAGTTGCTTCCAAACTCATCTGCAATTACGCCAAACGTTGATCAAAATCAAACGACAAAGTCATATCTAGAATGCTATAAGAAAGAGAAAATAATCATTTGTTTACCTGGTCTTTTGTCAATGATTATGTTAGCTCACCTCTTCTGACAGGTTTTCAAATCAGAGTAGTTTGTTCACATCACACAGACAGTCCCATATAAGCTTAACCAAAGCACACAGTCTGAGCTGAAAGGAGCCATGATTAACTTTGAGTAGTTTGTTCATCATGTGACAGCACATAAAGAGATGACTCAAACCAAAGGACTCAAGAAATTAACAAACAGAGAACAGAGAGGATGCAGTTTGAAATTAGGAGTTTATTTAGTATGAGGATGAACAAAGGCAGCTGCCGTTCCTCGACCACCCGTGGGAGTCTGGTGAGAATAACAGAAGATCCACCTCGACTCTCTCAGAGCGGAGCGAGAGCTGTAGCTGGCGAGCGCAGGTGATGAGCTGAGAATCAACAGCGAGGAGGCTGCGCAGATCACAGGTAAGCATGAAGTAATAAGTTATAAATCAAAGTAACTGGACTGACTAGACTGGAGTAAAAGTATAGTTCTCTTGAGAGCGAGAGAGTTTGTCTGTAGACTTTAACACAATAATCCGACGAAGTGTAAAAAGACGGGGCAGGTATATATTTATATATATAGAGAGAGAGAGAGAGAGAGGCAAATAGGATCAAATAGAAACAGCTGAGTAATGCATGCACACCAGCGCTTATTGAAAGGAGGAACAGCTGAAGTGAACAACAGAGCAGATTAGATCAAACCTGACTCATGACACAAAAGGCTGGTTTATATTTTTGTGTCGAGTGACCGGCGTGACCCACAGCACATGCCGTGCATTTATACTTCTGCTTGCTGTTTGTGTTGCTCTGCAATAACTCTTCTGAAACGCTAGCTGGCCGTGAGGTATTTATTTTCCTCTGTGTCGAGTTTCTTCACTGCTGTTCTGAATGCTGCCTTATTTTAGAGTGGCTCAAACTCGCTCATTTTGAGGCAGGAATTGGCAAGCATGCAACATATGCAATCATAAGGTGAACACAAAGCAACAGTTTTCATTTAGAGCTCCTACACGGGACTCCACACTTGTAAACACAGTGCAGCTCTCACCTCTGCCCACACTCGTCAGCGATACCATGTCCACCAATCACAGAACTTGCGCTAAGCTTCGTTGCAACGTGTAGCTAAATTTTTTGAGAGGTGCGCGACTCAGGCTATAAGTCCACATGTAGGCTGTGGAGGAGCATACATGTAAATCAGCCTTAAGCCGACGGAAAATGAATGAATGAACATTAGAATGAGGGAACCTGGCATATTTCCCCAGTTAGTGCAGTCTGTTTGGCATATGCCAATCCAGCAATCACGCTCGGATCCACACGAAAACAAATGGTCCGAGATCGCCTGAATGAGGGGGTCTCGGCTCAACTGAAATCAACTCTGAAGCGGATCGATTGTAGTGAGAAAGCAGTATAATCCAATGAATTAATGAACCAGCCTATATCACATTGTATTATGGATATGTAATAGGCATATATACGGCTATATGAACAGAGTATTATGAGTAGGGCGAGATGTCATTCCTACCGGTAAATGTGCGTTTCATGTCAAATACGAAAGTGAAACATGCTGAGCTATTAACGAGAGCTACTTATCCGTTAGGAAATTTGACCGAACAGCAGGTTTGGTTATCTGTTAGTTCTCTATAATGTAAAGCCTGTAATGCATAATTCTAGCCAACGTTTATGTGTGAGAAAGTTCTACCTCTGATTTATATTTGGTGATGATGTCTGTCAGTGTCACCATTCAAAATTAAAGCACAGCTTTTCGCTTATAATGTCTTATTGTTCATTGCCATAACTTAAAATAAGGACACATGACAGCTGAGCGGGACTCTGAAAAATAAACCGATGCTCTCTGACCAATGTGACGAGAGTAGTTTAACTTGTTTTTTACTATTTTGGTCCGCTTAGAAACTTTGCCGTGTGGAAGCAAACCGCACCAAGAACAAAGTGCAACATTGTAATACTTTTATTCCCTGTTTCAGAACAAAACAATCGATCTACAGGTGTGAAAGCACCAGTCACCACTAGTTTACACCTCAAAAATGCAGCACGACACAATCTCAAATTAGAATCAAAGCCGTGGCAGTTCACATGTGTTAATTATGTTACAATCCACACAGACAAAGAGATGCTTTGAGCAGATTTAGAGATGTGGGTTTTGAGTCGCACCATCAGCGCCCACTCACAGAGGTGAGAAACATCCAGGCATGTCTGCAAATCACACATTCCCAGCATGCCTCTGTCCACCCATAAACCCCCTCGGCCACATAGCCCCCCGGTCACAGCACATTCACTGCCATGTGTGTGTGAGTGGACCCCAACGAAGCCAAACATTCTGATGAGAATGACAAAGACGAGCTCTGTTCTGCCCCGCAAGCAAGTCTGTTTGATTTCTCTCTGTCACACTGCCTGGGAGAGGCAAAACAACAGCTCAAATTTCAAGTCAATTATTCATGATTTGTTGTGCTCTGAAACGCAATCTACAAAGTCTAGCAGTGATTCAGCATTAGGTATCAGGGAAATAATGCCAGTACTACAAAAACAACAATGGGAATACAAACAAAAACCTTGAGCATAGCCCATTCATTTAGAAATGTTTACAGAGAGGTCATTCATGTGCACTTGGCTAAAGTCGCATCAAATATTTCTGAAAAAAGAGTGTCAAATATGTAAAAGCCATAAAAAAACATGCCATTTCTGTTTATTAGAGTAAATTATAATTAATTTTATGACAGTACAACCCATCAGATCATGTCATTCGCCAGTTAGAAAGCGTTACAGTACTTTATAATACTACAATTCTGAACAAAAACTGTTTTATTTCTAGCACCTTTTCAGTTGTGTAGTAATATTTCATGCATGCAAGGATCGCTGGTCTCACTCGCTCACATGCTTTGTCCTTAAGCGACTACTGTATGCTTAGTGATTGGTCGGCAGGCTGCAGGAATTAAATTTATTACTAAGCCATACTTATATGCTATTACAGAGCGAATATTCAGAGTAGCACAGTAAATAATATAGGGCGTATCACAGGTTGTCATTGTTTAAAAATGAACCATTGTGAACATAAACCAACTTCAGCTCTGTAAAGCAGGCTAGTCGGAATAGCGATATTTACTGATGTTTTGCTGTTAAAGTAAACAAAATCTACATTATTGATGCTGTAAAAGGGCCCTTATGAAACTGAAAATAGTCACATCAATCGTTCGCTAAAAGATTTCTATGGCTAAACTTCTGTGCATATAACCCATTTGTGAAAGATGAAATGTATGTGTTGGTGATTGACCTGATTGGAAAATTAAGACCTGTTTAAAAGGATTTAAGACCTACAAGAAAATATTTCAATTAATTTAAGGCTTTTTAAGGCCTAAAATTTATTTATTTTTACTGCTAAAAGTCCAAACACTGAAGAGCAAATCCTCTATTTTTGATATAGACAGAGAACTAGTGAAGAATTGTATTTTTATTTCAGACTGTTTTGTTTGGATTATTTCAATTTGGGTTTAGTTTGTGGTCATTTTTGCTTATTGTTATTATTATTATCAATTTATTATTATTATTATTTGTAGGTCAACTTCGAGATAAGTCTGCATAGATTTTCCACTTCTTCAACTGTTTGCTTTGTTTTAAAACTCAACATGTGTCAAAATAACCAGCTTACATTAATTTTACAAAAAGTAAAATTTTAAAAAATTGTACAAAATAATGAGGTTATTAGATATAGATGCTATAAGTTGATGAATTCCGAGTCGGTAAGGGCAGCATTTATGAAGTGCAAGCAAGTGATAGTAGACTGCTTAACAGCTACATCTTGGTGGAACTGCAGCAAATTATGACATAAAATGTCCTATAGCTGATTATTTGTGGAGGATGATGAGATGATGCAAGACTCAAAAAGCTGAGGGGGAATTTGAAGGGGAAAAAATCATGTCATAATTATGACTCATAACCCAAAAAAAGTCAGGATTATATATTTATATTTTACATATTTATTAAATTTTCAAGCTAATTTAAATATTTTAAACATTTGATTTTACTAATAAGCTGATGTTGTGCCACCATCAAAAGTTTCATTGTTTTTTTAAATGCTTTTTGGACCTTTACATTTTAGAAATTACATGTTTAAGAATATTCTTAAGATACTTTGAGAATATTCACTTTATTTATTTATTTGACATGGACAACACAATTACAGTGGATAACCAAATGTATTTGTTTAAGTGTTTTAGCAGACTTGCTAATTCTCAACACCTTTCCACAGGAGGCTTGACAAAATGAAAACAAAATAGACACATATACACAACATTATAATTCTTTACATATGACATATGGCATACATGTGTCAGCTATAATTTGCTATTTGACATCTAGTCTGAATAATTATTGTTTAGATGTGATGTAGTTTCAAATACAAGCTTGTCTTAACATTGGAATTCCAAGTCTGAAGGGAAGCAAATCTTTCCCATGGCTTAACTGGATCAATATTAAAGATATCAAGGTTATATTTTCACAGAATATCCTTTACGTTGTGTATTTTTATGTAAGAAAACAGTGCATCACCAAATAACGACTTTAGCTAGGTTTTCGCAGAATAGGTCACCTATCTTCTTCTTCCAGACAACAACAAAACTATCTAACTAAACTAAAGTTGTATGTAAACACAATCCAACTCAAATGTCAGCCACTGCATTTTTTCAGAAGCCAAATATTCAAAATCAGACCATTCGATAGAAGGGACATCTGTCTGTCAAAACACAGCCAGCTGCAAAAGTCAGCCACCGCAACCCTGCTGCAATGTAATCCCACAGGCTCTTTTGTAGAGGCCACTTAGTATTCCATCCATTTCCATTACGTGTGATGCTGTATTGCTGTATCCTTCCTTCTGGGCTGGATGATGTCAGAATACTGACAAGGACCCACCACTGCTGGGATGATATTACTAACCTAATGCTGCAGGGAAGATGTCTAAACCAATGGCGCTCTTTTAGATTTGTGAGTAAAGCTGGGGTCGGGGTTGTAATTATGAGGCTAAGTATGTAAACAAAGGCTCTTTGCATTACAGACATACATACAAACGACACGTAGAACAATCCAAACTCAATCAACGGTTTCATTAGTGCCTCTGAGACTGGGAGAATGTGCAATATGTGCATCGCTAACAGGTGCTAGCAAGAAAAGGTTAATAATCCCCCGAAGACAATGAAGCTAATAGACACAGATGAAAGAAAAAAAATAATAAAAAGGAGGTGTACCTGATGTTGTGGGATTTGCGTTTGATCTCGTTCCAGCAGAGATTCATTTCGTGTTCGGGGTGTTTGTTCTTCTGCCCCCTGCACTGGGTGGGCAGCTCCTGCCCCTCAGGATCCACCGCCGACTGGCAGGGTACACAGTGGCATCCCGGCCACGAGGGCCGCCCCGCAGCTGCAACACACACACAGTTACGCATTTAGAGAACATTCATAATGACAGAAATTATTCCGAAACGCAGACAAGTTGAAGTTTAACATTCATAAACTTGTGTCAAGTCCTTACATTTTCTTTTATGCTATTACCTGCCACTTCTCAAACTTTTAAGATGCTTGTCATGCCAAAATGTTGTAAAAGATGTACAGTGCTTAGCATAAATGAGTACACCCCATTTTAAAAATGAATATTTTGATCCATTTCTCAGTCAAAATAGGTTATGTATTGTGGTACATTTGAACAAAACAGATGTATTAAAGGGATATATTTATTAAAATAATAGTTTAGCTACTGAATATCTTTAGAATTAGAAAGATAATACACTTATCCTCTTAAGACCCAAGGTGTTTTTTTTACATGCATTTTTTATGTCTCTTTGCTATTTGGGCTTATGGGAACCTAATTAAAATAAAACCTAAGTATCATCTTTTGATATGATGTACTTTTAGAGAAAAATGATGTCCATATATGTGGAATCATTGTCCGAATTTACATAAAACACTTTTTCCCCACTGTTTTTTAATGCATATGAACATAATGCATGTTTTGACTTTCAGATAGTAAAAACAAAATTTCTTCCTATTTTGGACAGTTAAAAATAGGGTTTGGGACATTTCATAAGCTGCAAAACAGTTTCAGGAGGACACTGTATGTCTGTAACAAAATATAAAACATACAAAGTACTTTAAATAGCCACTTAAAAGCTAAAACGTGCTGTCCACGCATGTGGCCAGTAAGCCCTAGGAGGTTAAAGCCCACCTATGATGAAAATCATCTTTTGTAAGCTGTTTGGACTGAACTGTGTGCAGGTATAGTGTGTCCACAGTCATACTGGAGTGATAGAAACACAGCAAGACTCTTTTTTAAAGTTCCTGACATTAATATAGGACCCAAACCCCTTACATTTTGAGGCCCACCGCAACATAGGAGTGTCGTTTTTCCGACCACCGAATAGATTGAAGGACAAGTATTAACATGTCTCCGTAGTAAAGCATATAATCATATCAACAAGACAGGATGTGCACAAAGCAACCAGGATTAAAAAATCTGTTCACCCCATGTGATCATCTGCACCTCAAAAATGAGTTTTACAAGTTTAAAACGTTTATAAAACAGTTTATGTTTGTTATAAACAAAGTAAAACCGCTGTGATTCATCACCACAGCACATAGTGTAAGAACAATTAAAAAAGAAGACACTGCAATCCCGGTTTGTGGACATTAAATCAGGTATGTTTTGTACATTAACATAACCGATATCCATACAGCAGTGGATAATAACGTGTATCCTGTCACATTTGCTGAGCAGAAACAGTGCAAGGCTAAAAGTGTGTGTGTGTGTGTGTGTGTGTGTGTGTGTGTGTGTGTGTGTGTGTGTGTGTGTGTGTGTGTGTGTGTGTGTGTGTGTAAACTTTATAACGCCATTGTGTAAGACTCATCGTTGCAGAAAGGCTTGAATTAACTCCACGACCAATGTATCTAATAACAGTTGGGAAAATTCTTACTGTAGTAAGTGAGATCTGCTTCATTCTTGTCTGTCACTGTGCTGTTTATCTACATGAAGGCTACACACATCAGAGAAACACAGAGATTTCAGTGGCTCTGACACACACGTGGGAACGAAGGCAGGGAAGAACCAGCTCATTTGAATTAAAGGCACAGCTAACAAAAACAGATAAAAAGTCCTAACATCTCAAATTTCCCAGATTTAAAAAGGTACAATGAATAATCTGATGGGTATCTTGAGCTCAAACCTTGCAGACACATTCTGTAGACACAAAAGACTTAAATTAAATCTTGAAAAAGGGTCAAATTTGTGCCCATTAAATTCAGGCAAAATATTGGGAAAAATGGCAAACTACAAAATTTAACTGAATAATTTTTGCTCTTTTAAAAAATATATATTACATTTTTTTTCTCTAACACATACATTTGGGTGTACTAATGTTTGGGCCGTTATCGCAAGTTAATTTGTTAGATTAGCTCCAGACTTGGCTTCAGTACTGACTAATCTAATGTATATGCACAAATATAATGTTGTAAAGCTTCCTTTAGCAAATATTTCATTTTAATGAGAGATTTGTGAGGGGTGTACTTATATCTGCTGAGCACTGTAAGCGCAGCTGTCAACCATGCCATGTTTACAAAAAAAAAAGCAGCACAGAGTGCAACTGCATTTGAAAACACAAGACACACTGGCGATGCATAAATTCTCATATTTGATTTGCTGAGTGGTGTTCCAAGACTACAGATATCTACTTTACTATTAATGTTTCTTCTGTTTAGATTTTTCCCGTTTGTCATTCCAGAAGGGCAGATTCACTTCCCTACAATCACACTCAGTCAAGCTATCTGGTGAAACTGTATTCATGACGCAACATATATCGCAGAAAAAAGTCAACATTTTCCAGTATTGTGCAGCCCAATTAAAGAATAAACATAAACAAATACATAAACAATTACGTAAATAAATAAATTATGAAGTAAATAAATAAGTAAACAAATAAATAAATAATTAGATAAACAAATAAATAAGTAAATAAATAAATACATAAATAAATAA
The DNA here is from genome assembly GCF_052040795.2 of Danio rerio. Taxonomy (NCBI): domain Eukaryota; kingdom Metazoa; phylum Chordata; class Actinopteri; order Cypriniformes; family Danionidae; genus Danio; species Danio rerio. Next base: position 45,360,640 of record NC_141034.1, read on the forward strand.
ATGAGTAAATAAAAAATAATTAGGTTAATGAATGAATAAATAAATAAATAAATAAATAAATAAATAAACAAACAAATAAATAAATAAATAAATAAATAAATAAATAAATAAATAAATAAATAAATAAGTAAGTAAGTAAATAAATAAATAAATACATAAATAAAGTTGTTACTCAAAATGCTGTGCAAAAAGTCAGAGAAGTCAACGTCTTAATTCATCTTCAGTTTTTTTGTTCATTTTAAGTTGTATCTCACATTTATGGCTTTTTGTTTCTGAGTTGCAATTCCTTTTTTTAATCCTGTAAATGATATGGTCTTCCATGTGGAGCTGTACTGCATGCCTATTGCAATGATCAGCCCGGGACTTTTGCCAAGGTGTTTGCTAAGTGAATGGACTTGGCTTAAAGGGACTTTGTTAGAGGTGACAGTCAATTACAAGGAGAAAAAGGGGTGTGCTTTATGAAGTGACCCGAGTCACACTTCGACCACACATCTCCAACATACAAATCATTATAATTCAAAAGCAAAAATCCTTCAATTAAAGCAACACAGGAGCAAACAAACACCGTGTACAGACGCAACTCAACTGAACCCTGAGGCACATGACGCATAAATACAATATCAGCAATGCCTGCAGCTCACGTAAGCTCTGTTTCTCTCAGACAGAGCTGGAGTGGCGGTAACACTGCTGTTACTTAAAGTACGTCTGGAATTCAGCACACGTCCCAAGCAAAGGGACGGAGACACAATCATTCCAGCAAAAGTCTCATGATTAAGGAGCTTTCCTTCAGTCATGAAACCCCTTGTGTCTCGTTCTGTCAGACGCTCTGTGTGCTCCTCTCTTTGCCTTTCATTAGCCATTGAGAGAGAAACCAGCCAAAGGGAACACTGGGACTTTTCGAGATGGAGTGAGTTTGTGGGATGGCCAATTTGTATTGGGATGTATAAGGGGTTTTTATGTATTAATATAGGTAATTACTGAATATGATGTGTGTTTGTAAGCATCATACATTATTTTTCCTTCAGAGTAGTCCTTTATTTATTAGGGTTCGCCATAGTGGAATGCACCCCATGTGTTTGCAAGTTTATGTTGTAATTGTTGGAGGATTTTTCATCCAAAAATAAAACCTCACATGACATTTACAAACCCTCAAGTGGTTTCGGAGTTTCAGTTTTCTGCTAAACTTAAAATATTTCGAAGAATGTTGGATAGTAGGAAAAAAAATTATGGAAGTCAAAGGTTACTGGTTTAAAATATTATTTAACATGTTTTCCAACAGAAGAAACTTAAACAGGTTTAAAATAACAATCCTTTTAATTGTGTTTGGTAATTTACAACTTACATTGGCAAGATCTAATGCTAATGCCAATAAAAGTGTACATTAATGTAGCATATGCCATAGTTTTTCACAACTGTATGAAAATACTGATCAGCTTTGTAAATCAACACTATAAAATCCTACATTTACAGAAGTCCATTATACCATTGCTATGTAATGAATTTAAAGTGTTTGTCCATTTTCAGAGGATTCAATCTCAGGTCCTTGAATCTAGTTAGGAAACAATCAACGTTAATAAACTGCATACGCTTTGAAATGCAAATGTATTTACTTACGCACAGAACATTTTTAGTAAATTAAAAATGAAAGACTTTTGCATGGTTACAAAATAGCTCTGTTTTAAATCAGTGCTATACTTTTAATTCATCAAAGAATGCTGTAAAAATATCTCACAATTTCTGCCGCAACAAATAAGCATTTTAATGTTAATAATAAAAATGTTTTCTGAGAAGCAGTTCAAAAGATACTGTAATATTATATGAAGGATCACGTAATACTGAGAACTGGATGAATGACACTGAAAAAGATTATACTTTATTTTTACATTTATATTTTAATCTAGATTAATTTCAAGATTACAGTGAGATTAATCTAGATAAATATATAAATATATAAATATATAAATATATAAATATATAAATATATATATATATATATATATATATTTTTTTTTTTTTTTTTTTTTTTTTTTTTACCAACTTTAAATATTGAATGGCAATATATGTATGAAAATACTGATCAGCTTTGTAAATCAACATTACATTCACCGTAAAATCCTATATTCACGGCAGTCCAATAGAATTCAAGATATTTGTTAGCAACAATTTAAATAAAGTGTCAAAACAAGCTAACTCTACTTGTATGCATACACATTAAAACAATTATAATACAGTTGATAAATAAAATAAAAAAACAAGGTGTTTGTTAATAAAAAATGATTACAACTATTTATGAAAGCATTCACATTAAGATTGAACTAAAGGACATTCCCAAAACAAGTGAGCTACATTTTCAGTAGAAATTTCACAGAAAGAGCAAGATTATTCAATGTTACTTTTAAATTTCTGTAAACGGATTGACAGGATAAAATCATTTTATAAATAGAATTTATTTTAGAATTATTTTCTAGAATAATTATTTATCTAAAACATTATAGGGTGGCATGATCAATGATGGCTATTATATTGCTATAATATAAATAAGTGTGTACGACTTATCTGAGTTGATGTTTTGTTACTCAGTTAAAATATATAATTTAAATCCTATAAATAAACCAATGCAAACAATCTAGCCTTTATAAACAAATTATTTAACAAAAAAGATGATTAGGCCTACTGCAGTAAAGTCTTTGAATTAGCATGATGTGTACAAGATAGAGATGGCAAAAAAGGGAATTGTTTGTGAGATGGAAGTTGTCCAATTATAAACTTGAAACACACATGGTTATTTTCATGTTATCTTCATCGTGTTTCCTGCAGTCACTCTTTAGATGCTGCACCAGCTGAGTCAATCGTCTGATCTCTGAGCACCATCATGGAACTTTGATGCCCTATGTGACAGTCACGTGGCATCAGCACAGCGTCAAGCCGGACAAAATTTCTAACGGGCATGCAATGCTTTAAGACAGATTTCGATTCGTCTGTAAAGCACTGCATGAAGTCGAACGAACCTGATATTATATGAAGGATCATGTGATACTAAGGACTGAAGAAGTGACACTGGAAAAAAAAAATCTGTACTTTTATAATGAGAAAAAGTTAAATTATAGATTAAATTTTCATTTTTACATTGACTTCAAAAATGTATAACCAATTTCAAATATTTTAAGCAGTATATCAAAATAAGCTAAGCAAAAACATTGAGCAGCTAAATATTAGACTGGGAATACTAGCAGTATATGTACTCAATGTGAGATACAACAAGATGACATAAATTCCCAGTTCAATCCCATCCCTGATTAGCTCCATCATCTCCAGTACTCAAGGCCTCCTTCGAGACTCTTACTAACTGACCGTGACGACATACTGTCACCTAGTCACTGCCGCATAATCTCAAGCGACATCTGTGCAGAAATAAACACATCCGGCTGCCCGGGCCCATGCGGCCATGACACACAGCCAAAACAAACACAACCTGAGATGTGTCTCAATGAGAAATTCTGTATGCTGTGTTCCCCAGAGCAGAAACTGAATTAATGCCTCGGCACGGCTTGAACGCGTCCCCTCCTCGGGCTTCCTCTTAATTCACTGTCATTTTTCAGTCTTACTTCAATCTCTCTCGCTCAGTGTGTGAGTGTGTTTAATCCACTGTCTGTGTGATTAATTCTGGTTGTTTATGGTTCATCAGATAACTAGATCGTAGTGTCAGATACGCTGAATGGGAGATATCATGAAAATATGTCTTTTTTCATGCTTAAGTGCTATAATCGGGTCACCGGTTCATCCACCAACCTAGAAAATGTGAAAAGGATAACCCAGAAAAGCCGTGGTCACACTGCACTTTTCACCCCATAGACTTCCATTCATACGCATAACTGGAAACGCAAGCTTGTGCGACAAGTTTTGCAGTTTGCTGTGTTGCAAAGTTCAAGCTTGGTGAACTCTGACCTGCAAAACTGCATTACATGATTGCGTGAAACTAATAGAAGATCAAAACATAACCTCTCTGTACAGAAATGTAAATATGGAACAATCACTTGCTTTTTTAACGGCTAATTTTCTTGTTTAATCCCCCCTCTTTTTGCAGCGCTATACAACCGAATTTAGCAAGCTTAAAATCGAGTGTGATCGCGGCTCGACTTAGTTTTGGCAAAACTTTTTCTGTATGTGTAAAAACACACTGGCTTCTTTTTATATATCACTGTCCTTTAAAGGAACACTCCTAGAGTTCAACCAGTGTTCGACCAGAAAATCTATACATATAAAACAAATATTAATATAATTGTAACTAATTTTACGGAGTAGACTAAATGAACACCACGATAGTTTCGGTTTACTTTCTCGCTAATAAGAGATTGTTCTCCTATCAACAGCTTCCTTTGACCCTTGAAAATATCTTTAGAGGAATTTATTTTTACATGCACAAACAACAGTTGCCTAAACAACAGAACATCACTGTCTAATTTTACCTGCAGTGCTTGTGTGAGAAGAAAACATTCATTTATCTAAAATCAACAAACACCAATATGTTTTTACTTGACAACAAAATAAATAACCTCGTCATCGTAACCTATTTTTTCTATTCGCTCTTTAAGCTCAAGATGATGGCACTAAGGACAGCATATGCTTTTTTTATTTTACATAGGCATATAGAATGTCATGGGATCTCACTTTTTACTCCAATAAAACATAATCTAGAACTGGAAGAAAGTCCCTGGTGTCTGACTGAGATCAATACCTTTTATTACGTTTAGCTAGCTATAGCAATCCATTCCTGGGAAGGGTTAGAAATCAGCGGCTGTGCAATTTACTTCCAGAAGAAAGTTGAAATTGAGGGGCATGTAATGAACTTAAATTTAACTTTCTGATTTTTTAGATGAAAAATCGAATCTGTTGGAAACGTCCAATAGGTTAATAGGAACCGAAAAAGTCCACAGACGGCAGGGGTGATCACCAGAATGGGGAAGTCCCAGAGTAAAATGAGAAAATATGATACACCGGTGTATTGGAATATGGAAAAACTGTCTCTACGCTGTTTTCATCTGCTTAATATTATTTATTTCTATTTTATTTATACTTGTCTTTTTTATTCCTGTTTATATGAAACACTTTGGATTGCCACCGTGTATGAAATGTGCTATATAAATAAACTTGCCTTGCCTTCCTGTTATGTATGTTCCTGCATTTAGCAATAATATAAAAGTTAATGAGGTTTAAATGCTTTATTGCTTATAAGGCTAAAGTATACTATTGTCTCTGATTGCATTCACAGACACCAGAGCTCAGCTCAAATTATCTTGAAAATGCTTACAGTCAGCATAATTAATTAACACACATTTATTATAAACTAACATAGTCAGGTGACGGGTTTTTAGGTTTTCTGTAAAGATAAGAGAATTGTACAAGTAATGTTAATTAATGTGTAATGTTTATTAGCAAAGGGCAGCACATAAGAACAGAGCAGTAACATGCTAGTCTACTTTAATACACAACAACTACACAATTTTATCCACTAAACATTCTGAAATATCTTCTGAGATTTGTTTGTTTTGTTGTTTCTGGGGTGTCAGAATTGTGTGTAAAGACTCTGTCCTCCTCTGCAAAGCAGCAGCTCATTTGCATTTAAAGCAACACACACAAAAACAATTCATTTTTCCTCACACCCAAACAAAGGCTTTTACAAATGATCTGCTGGTATTCAGAGCTAAAATGTCACAGACACTCTACCCAAGATTTATTGTACATAATGCTGCATTATTGGTGTAACATGTCTCATTTAAAACTCACAAATGATCTGTGGTGAAAACCTGATTCAGTTTAAAATAATCTCGCGTTCAGTCTCTTTGTCCCATTACGAGTTCCAGCTCACGCACTCGCTGCTCAGTGATTTGTGTGTTTGACAGAAATTGTGCTGAATCGGCTCAAAACAAAAACAGTTGCGGAAATGAGCCTCTGGCGAGGACTCACAGAGAGGCTTTTCCTCCAATCAGAGGCAATTGGATGGCGCGTGTTTCGTTGTCCACTGCCAGGACCCTGCACCACTTCTTCAGGCCCAGACGGCACAGGGTCTGGCATGCCTACAGAAATCCTACAACCTCCCACGTCAAATATACACACACATGCAGAAACACACACCAGCTCCCTGCAGATACAGTTCTGTGGATTTGAAACGCACAGCGGGAATCTGTATAAGGCAGCCTGGGGTGAGTTGTCACACGAGTGAGTTGTCACAATGGTTTTAACTGAGTAAGTAAAATGTTTTGGGTCAATTATCCAATTATATCAATGTGTGTTTTCTCTAGAAGTGCCATTGCGTGTTGGTATTATATTTTTGCTTGTGGGAACAAGTCAAAATAATACAATTACATACAGTCAGACTACAGTCTACTATACAATGATGGAAGTTTTAATCTAGAATTTCAATTTATTAATAGACAATAACGTGAATTTTGCTGTTTTAATTTATTAATTCTTTTTACTTCCACAGGGGTTGCTACAGTAGAATGAACGGCCAACTTATCCAGCATATGTTTTAGACAGCAGTTTCCCCTTCAGCTGCAACTCAACACTGGGAAACATCCATACACATTCATTCACACACATGCACAGCGGACAATTTAGTTTATTCAATTCACCTATAGAGCATGTCTTTGGACTGTGGGGGAAACTGGAGCACCCAGAGGAAATCCACACTAACACGGGGAGAATGTGCAAATTTCACATAGAAATGCCAACTGGCCCAGCCAGGATTCAAACTAGTGACCTTCTTGCTGTGAGGCGGCAGTGCTAACCACTGAGCCACCATGCAATTTCTTTGATTCATTGAACTGTAACGTAATGTAATGTAATAATGACAACATTGTTCAAAATGCTCAAAAAGTTTAACTATTTCCTTGTTTAGTTAAGACTGGTTTATGATCCCTCAATTAAAAACTTATTTATGAATGGTATGTTATAATGGCTGCTGAGAATATAGCTTTGTCATAACAGAAATAGTAATAATGTCAAAAAAATTTGTGGTGGACCATTGTCGGCCTTAACGTGCAGCATTAACGCGAAACTCTAATTGCACAATAAAAACAATTTCTCCATTAATCTATTCTCAAAGATGGGTTGGGACCTGGGTCTATTCTACGCAAGCTTTGATGACTTTTACCTTAATATTTTAGCGTGGATGTATACCTGGCCGAATTGCACTGTGGCGAGAACGAGTTTTCAAACCTGTGTGTATTCCTACTGTGAAATTACCACATCAAACCTGATGTGCTAACATGGATGCAGTTCACTAGAGTGAATCTGATTAATGTTAGCTACACATCTAACTATCAGTTTATGTGTTTGAGTAAAACATATACAAATAAAATGGACCGGGTGCTTTTTATGTAAGAGTTTCTTGTCATTTTGGGTGACTTTAACTGCAGTTCGGCAGTTTCACTTTCACTCATAAACATATCATTCATGCCCCTGTGACAAACTGGGGTATTAGACGCAAAGGAGTAAGGACTGGTGAGAGTGTTATGGAATTTAATAACGCACGTCAAATGGAAAGAAAAAAACGTTGCGATGTGTGAGTGTATACAGTCCTTTACTGACTGCCACATGTAGATCTTGTCGGAAAATTTGGCGACAAGTCCTACATGATGGTTATAGTTTGATCACGGTTTTACTTCAATAATGTCACTAATATATGCATATTCCACATGTCCTAATTCCATTTCTGTTTAATTCAGTTATGACTTTACTCAAGCTGATGTAGGCCTACAGTTCAATATTCATGTTTAACTGAATAAGCAGTAAGTAAACACAAGTACATCTTATTGAACATCACTTATTTTCATCACCAATTAATATAGTAGAACAGTTTCTCAAGCAGTTTGTGATGCATTTTGGAAATAGGAGATAAGCCGCTGGTCTAATGCGCCACCTGGCTTAAGAAACCCTTTCTCAAAGACTTACTTTTAGTCATTATTTGGGTAGCACACATTTTCTGAATGCCTTCAGCAGAATTCAAATAAGCCATTAATCTAGATTCATTTCAACATTACACTAAGATTAACTTAGATTTAATAATAATCTATGCCCACCTATAAAAAATTAAAATAGGAAAACATTTAAACATTACAACTAGAATGAAGCAGTCTCTTCTTTTCTCCAATCGACACATTTTTCTGTCACAATTTAAGAGCTTTCCTTCTCCAGAACTGGTTCAAAATGTAACACTAACCTTAAATCTAAACTACAAGAATGATAATTTCTCGTAAGTGAATTTAGAACACAGAAACCCCAGAGTTAAACACAGTCAGGAACGTTCTAGATGTGCGCATCATACAGTATTCAAAGACAAGTCAAATCTGAGCCACAGACCACCACCGCAGAGCTCTAACACAGCGTTTTACCTACAACCAACAATTTCATGTCACTAAAATAAACTCCAACTCAGCAGCATGAATACCAGCTGATCAAAGCCTGTAAAGCAGACAGACAGGTCATGTAACATTTAAAAAGCAGACCTGTATAATCTGATTCAGCACACAGTGGAAAACGCCGGCTCTTTGAATCCTAAGTCCATGATACTTCTGCAGACCGAACTTCCTCGGATAATCAGCATGTGCGATGCAAAGGCCTGTCTCTTGTTATATACACATATGGATGCTCTCTTTTGTCGCGCACAGTGGGTGAGCTGATCTGCTGTTTATGGTCAGAAGAAGCCCTGTGATGAAAAGCGCTATTGTCGCTCGCATTCCATATCACACCGACCTGGCCTTGTCCACCCACGATAGGAAAATGCCATGTCCTCACAGTCCAGCAGGCTGCAACTGGCTGCCCGCCTGTCTATGTGACACTCAACACATGGCATATGGCTACTGTCCACCTCTACGGCCTGCCCAGAGCCCTGCTGCTGCGCTGGGTTATGCATACTTCTCCAACAAACTCAAGTTGACCTCAGCGGACTCATTATTTCCAGAGTCTGGAGGCTGATAAGGGTTTAAGGAGTCTGGATGGACCAAATGCGAGATGTACAGTTGAAGTCAAAATTATTAGCCCTCCTGTGATATTTTGTTTCTTTTTTAAATATTTCCCGAATTTGAGTTTAACAGAGCAAGGCATTTTTCACAGAGTTTCCTATAATGTTTGTTCTTCTGAAGAAAATCTTACTTGTTTTACTTTGGCAAGAATATAAGCTGTTTTAAAAACGATTTTAGGGTCAATATTATTACTGTAGCTCCCTTAGCAACCCTTTTATCATGTCAAAGTGTAACTTGATCATTGCAAGTATATTGATTTCACTAAATTTTCCTCTTGTTTACCTACTATCAATTTAAAAGTGTTTTTTGTTCACATATAAATGTAAAAAGACGATTCCACCTCTTCTCCCCCTTTGGGTTAACATCAAGGTGGTATAGTCCAAGTAGCCATACCTGTTGTTGTATTGCTATTGTAAGAGGAATATCCCTGTTCCATGTTGTTACAGAGAACTTAGCACTGGTCATAGATAATACACACACACACACACACACACACACACACACACACACACACACACACACACACACACACACAAATACATAACATTTAAGCTTGATTTGATCACTTGTTTTATTTACTGATGTAAAAAACAATTGTTATATTCATTCATTCATTCATTCATTTTCTTGTCGGCTTAGTCCCTTTATTAATCCGGGGTCGACACAGCAGAATGAACCGCCAACTTATCCAACAAGTTTTTACGCAGTGGATGCTCTTCCAGCCGCAACCCATCTCTGGGAAACATCCACACATACACTCATACACTACGGACAATTTAGCCTACCCAATTCACCCATGTCTTTGGACTGTGGGGGAAACCGGAGCACCCGGAGGAATCCCACGCAAAGGCAGGGAGAACATGCAAACTCCACACAGAAACGCAAACTGAGCCTAGGCTCAAACCAGTGACCTTCTTGCTGTAAGGCAACAGCACTACCTACTGCACCACTGCTTCGCCCAAATTATTATATTGTATACTGTTATTTTTTTTTCGACTATGGTGTACATTTAATGGTGCAAGCTGAGGCTGGCGATCTGTATTAAAATAATAACATTGTCTGTGCAGGTATGCATTTACCACATTTTTACGTTAACGATGTAATATAAAGATTGCTACGATGCCATACTTGTCAACGTTGGGATGTGAAAATAAGAGATTTGCATCTGTGACGTAAAATGCAACCTCTGTTGGACAGTAAAAACCTCTGAAATGAGATGCAGATTCAGAGTTCCACACGAGGTTATTAATTAGCAAATAAAATCAATATTGCAAACACAAACATTAGGTGAGCAGGTTACTATGTTACTCTGTGTCCTAACAACACGATACGTGGCAAGATTGGCAGTGATAAGCAGTTTGGCTGTTTACACCAGACGAAACATGACAGAAATAGAAGTACAGCCATTCAGAAGCACAGAATAGTGCACTCACTGCACTCCAACAAAATAGTAAGGTTTATAATATAATTAATGCATATTAAATCTCTTAAACATGATTAATTGTACATGCTGAATTACTGATATGTGTTGGCTTGGACTAAGTCACAGTTCACCTGAGGTCATCATTATCGTTTTATTCAATAATGTTCAGCTGCAAGAAATAGAAGCTGTTTCTAAAATATAAATTTCAGGTTTTGGTTAGGACTAAAACTCCTTTTAATATGGAAAATATTCCTTCTATCGCGCACCTTTTTTTAAAAATTATTTAGAACACAACTTAAATCAGCCTTTAGTTGGTGTTGTCAATCCGGCAACCTGTGCTTGTGTGTTTAGAACCAGGCCTGCAATACCTAGTTCAAATACTGGATGTCAAACTTTCATACTGCACCTTTAAATACCGTATCCCTGCTGACTGACCTGCATCGACACGGGATGGAAAGGTTAACCAAAGAGAACTATTCAGCAGGATACTGGATAAGCTGATATTGCCATAACATGAATAAATGTAGTTAAAAGTTACTTTAAAATTAAAATAACAATATTTAAAGTTATTAAATAATGTAATATTTAATGTTTTCATTTATTTGAAATCACATTTTCCACTATCCATTTATAAAGTGTGCTTTACATAGGTGAAAGTGCTTGACAAAACGCCTGTAAAAACACTCTTCTCCCTTGCCCTTATGCTGCGGTCACACTAGAGTTTAAGCTGGTAAAATGCTGTCATAATTCTGCAAAAAGGGGCAAGATTAACAAGATGATTAGACATTAAAAAAATATTATTTAAAATTTTTGTACAGAGAGATTGTGATCTTCGATTGGTTTCATAAAGTCACATGATGCAATTTCGCAAGCTTGAACTTTCGAATGCAGCGACTTGTGGCACGAGCTTGCGTTACCAGTCTGCTGCATCTGTTTACGTATGAATGGAAGTCTAGGAGGCGAAAAGTGCAGTTTGACGGCAGCTTTACTCTAGCATCTAGTTCCTTTGTATAATTATCATTTCCTCTGTGTATTGCCTCTTCTTGTTGAATCGTTGAATGCCTCCTCAAATGTAAGTCGCTATTGACAAAAGCCTCTGCCAAATTCCTAAATCTGAATGTAAATAAACACCTTAGTAAGCTTAGGACATTTGTTGAAAAATCTTTTCTATAAAAAACAAATTGTACCAAGCCCAAACTATTGATGCCATTCAAAACAAAACACATCAACCAAGTAGCCTAAAATCAGCCAACGCAAGCAGAATCTTAGGTTATGGTGAAACTTTGGTCCCATTTAACAGAGCACAAAACCTGTTTGCCCTCCACAAACGAGCTATTATCCCCTCAATGACAAACAGTAATTTCCGACACAAAAACATGCCACATGCACTCTTATTTATGGAGGCAGTGCCCTTGTTTTCCACCCTGAAGAGCAGCGTTGGAAATTAGACCTCCATTAGCATTACCAGTCATTATGCCTTGCTACGGTTGGCGCAGTGAGATGACAGGCCATTATTTCGGCACTTGCGTTGTGCCACTCTTGTCCCTGTGCATCAGATGAGCTATTGATAAGCAAATGTTTTATTCATAGGTATGTATAAGTAGACTTAAGTGCCGAAGGTCTAGCAGTCAAACCTCAGTAGACTACTTATTCATGACACAAACTGATTGGAACCTGTAGCTGTGATCCACACGAGAAAACCTTCGATGGATTAGGAATGTGAACAGCTTCTGGTTGGACTCTACAGCAAACACAATCTTCTGAGTCAGAAGTTTCCAAACTTTTTCATTCCAGGAGCCATGTAGACGGGTATAATATATCTGAAGACCCACCGTAATATATTTAAATTGAAATATGGGGGGAAAGAAACCTGATTTAGTAGAGAGTGGATTTTAATTTTCTTGTCGTATAAATGAAAAATATGCCATAACAGCAGAATAATGTTACATTAAGGTCAATATAACAAGGTGTACCGGTGCCAATAAGCTCAACAGAGGGTGGCACCAGCAATTAATTTGATGTGCTGCGTGTTTAATATTAATGTTATTAGAAGCTTTGTCATTAGCTCGAGTTGAGAGAAGTTGGGATCCAAATTTATTTTCATTAACAAAATTATTTTGTGGCTCAGTCCAATACACAGTAACTCAGTTGTCACACTCACAGTTGTCACTCAGTTGTCACCTCACAGCAAGGTCACTGGTTTGAAATAATATCCTTATTTCTCATGTGCTTTTTTGATTATCATTGAAAGACCGCTACATTACAAACTACAAATAAGATATTTTTTCAAAAACCCATATGCCAAGGTTACAACACAGACTCATTGTGAATATGTACCCCTGTATACATTTCTATAGAGCAAAAACTATGTAGCCAGAGCTATGTATGGCTGCATGTAAGACCTGAAAACATGGTAAAAATCAGGCACAAAATTTGAAAACACTGTCGGTTATGTTATGGGTTTGTGATTGGTTTGTTCTGTTTCATGGCTTTTGCTTTCTTTTTCTTAATAGGCGAATCATTATGGTGCAGCATGTGCGTCTAATCTTACGGCTTATTTAGGGAGTTGCCAAGATGTGTTTGAGAGACTGCTTTGGAGGATCATTTTTTCGTTTAACTTCCCTTAGCTTACCCACTAAGCTATGTATGTATATTATTAGCTATGTATATTATTTTTGTTTATTTTGAACTTCTTTGCTGGTTTGAACGTTATATGTTGTGTTAGACATTTAATTTGGTTACTTGGATATTTCAAAAAAATCACAAAAACAAAATGATAAAATAAAATAAAGTGCAAAGGGGTATCAAAGTAACCAAATTAAATGTCTAACATTCCCGGATGAGCCCCCACCGGGACTTAACAATTGGGGGCTTGTTCTCAAGTAAATTTGGGAAACTTAATAAAAAACCTGTCGGATTTCCATGTGGAAGCTGCAGGAGTTTTATTAGTCTGTGGTGGTGTACAAGTGAGTAGGAGGCAACCGGACTAATTGGTTATTAGTTAAGCCTATTAGTTATCTGACTAACTTTAGAATGTCAAGATCATGTCCGTGAGAAACTCGTAAACGCCAGGGCGTGTAAACTGTGCGACACTGAGTACCTAATGAATGTATAACTGAAGAGTATGGGATCAGATATAAATCAAAAGTCTAAATTGATTCATGATTAACAAATGTGACCTATTCCTAATTAGAAACAACATTTCTAAATTTAATGGTCACTTAAAATTGTAGTCAGATTGAATTCAGAGTTGAAAACAAATTTACATAAATTCTAATAAATAACCGAATTTTGAAAATCAGCACCTCCAAGTCTGAGGCCATGGTGCTCCATTGGAAGAAGGTGGTTTGCCACCTTCAGGTTGGAGCAAAGTCCTTACCCCAGGTGGAAGAGTTTAAGTATCTCTGGGTTTTGTTGACGAGTGAGGGAAGGATGGAACGTGAGATTGACAGGAGGATTGGTGCAGCGGCAGCATAATGCGATCGATGTACCGGTCCGTTGTGGCAAAGGAGGAGCTGAGCCGAAAGGCAGAGCTTTCGATTTACCGGTCAATCTATGTTTCTACTCTCACCTATGGTCATGAGCTTTGGGTCATGACTGAAAGGACAAGATCTCGGATACTAGCGGCCAAAATGAGTTTCCTTCGCACAGTGACAGGGCGCACACTTATGGATACGGTGAGGAGCTCTGACACTCGGGAAGAGCTCCGAGTAGAGCCGCTGCTCCTCCACATCGAGAGAAGTCAGCTGAGGTGGCTCAGGCATCTGTTTCAGATGCCTCCTGGACGCCTACATAAGGAGGTGTTCCAGGCATATCACACCGGGAGGAGGCCTCGGGGAATACCCGGGACACACTGGGGGGACTATGTCTCTCGGCTGGCCTGGGAACGCCTCGGGATCCCCCTGGAGGAGCTGGAGGAAGTGCCTGTGAAGAGGGAAGTCTGGGGTTCTCTCGTAAGACTGCTGCCCCTGCGACCCAGCCCCGGAAAACAGCAGAAAACAAATGAATGAACAGAATTCTTTTCAGAAGAACTAAAAAGGCTTACATGCATTTAACCTTTGACCATCATTAGATTCCAACGTTGGGCTGACAGAATAGAATCTTACGCTGGACAAACTCTCCACACCCATACATCTGACTCTCCATCCTAAAGGAGAAATCATTCATGAAATCCAAAACAAATCCAAAGTAGCTAGCAACCCTAATATAAAACATAGACATTGTTATTATGTTTCAAGCATGTCTTCTCCATTTGAGCTCTGCTTCACTGTGATCTAGGCTTGTTTGCCTGTGTGAGAGCATTGAGAATGAATTTGAATACTGCTCTATAATGTCAGCGTGCTGTGTAGAGCTCTTGCTGTTTAGTGGCCTGACAAAACACACTTGACAGCAGACAGCCAGTTTTCATCGAGAGGCATTGAAACAATCCAACTTTGCTCTTTGTAACATATCAAAAATAGGAGGGTGAATAACACAAGCAGACATTTGAGATGCATGTTAAAGAAGCAACACAGACTGAAGCTAATGTGTTATGAAGGTGTGAAAATATGTGACTGACGGTAATGAAATTGGCACAATCCGGTCAGCGATCACGTCATTGAAATTGTATGCGAAATCTGAATCAGAGCGAATAACCATCACGCCTAATGCATTAAAAAGAGGAATAATTGTACAGTTTGATTTCGAAATCGTGTTCGTTTGTTTGAGCGTGACGAAGGGTGGAAGGAAAATAAATTGTGTGGGCATGATCAGAGGATGAAAAGATTTATGAGAAGCCGGATGGAGGGAGAAGTAAAGACACAACAGCTGTTATGACATATTTGTATATGTGTCAATACGGAAAACATGAAATTATAGACTACGGAGGCGCATCTCTGACAGGAGTACCGACAGAGTCTTGTTTCTATGCTAATATTCTGAATGCAGAGATGTTGTGTTGAGAAGACATGATAACATATACCACTGCATATTTTGTGGTGTGCATAAACATTCCAGATGGATTGAATTTATTCAGATATTCATGCATGACAAACTTTTGTTTACTTGATAATAACTCTTTCTTTATTTAGTCTGGTTATTGCGGTATCCAATTTATTTCCTAAAATTTCTAATAAAACACATACGATTTTGTGTGTTTGTGTGTACATGCATATTTAAAAAAATAATACATTACAAAAAATGTTAACATATATTTAACTTGTACTGTCAAATATATTTAATACACTCACTGGCCACTATATTAGGTACACCTTTATCCTTCGTAGCATAGATTCAACGAGGTACTTGAAATATTCCTCAGAGTTTGGTCTATATTGACATGGTTTGTCAGCACATGATGCGCATCGCCCATTCGACCACATCTCAAAGATGCTCTATTGGATTGAGGTCTGGTGACTGTGGAGGCCATTTGAATACAGTGGTCATGGTCAAGAAACCAGTACGAGATGATTTGCATTTTATGACATGGTGTGTTATCCTGCTGAAAGTAGCCATCAGAAGATGAGTACACTGTGGTCATAAAGGGATGGACATGGTCAGCAACAATACTCAGGTAGGGGGTGGTGTTGACACGATGCTCAATTGGTACTAAAGGGCCCAAAGTGTGCCAAGAAAATATCGCCCACACCATTACAACACCAGCTCAAATCATTGATACAAGGCAGGATGGATCCATGCTTTCATGTTGTTGATGTCAAATTCTGATCCTACCATCCAAATGTTGCAGCAGAAATCAAGACTCATTAAATCAGGCAACATTTTTCCAAGCTTCTATTGTCCAATTTTGGTGAGCCTGTACGAATTGTAGCCTCAGTTTCCTGTTCTTAGCTGACAGGAATGGCACCCGGTGTGGTCTTCAGCTGCTGTAGCCCATCTGCCTCAAGGTTGAATGCGTTGTGCATTCAGAGATGCTCTTGTGCAGACCTCGGTTGTAACGAGTGGTTATTTAAGTTACTGTTGCCTTTCTATCAGCTCGAGCCAGTCTGGCCATTCTCCTCTGACCTCTGGCATCAACAAGGCATTTGTGCTCATAAAACTGCCGCTCACTGGATATTTTCTATTTTTCGGACCATTCTCTGTAAACCCTAGAGATGGTTGTGCGGGAAAATCCCAGTAGATCAGCAGTTTCAGAAATACTCAGACCAGCTTTTCTGGCACCAACAACCATGCCACGTTCAAAGTCACTTAAATCAGCTTTTTTCCCCATTCTGATGCTCGGTTTGAACTGCAGCAGATCGTCTTAACCATGTCTACATACCTAAATGCATTAGGTTGCTGCCATGTGACTGGCTGATGATAAATTTGCATTAAAGAGCAGTTAGACAGATGTACCTAATAAAGTAGCTGGTGAGTGTACAATTTAGTTGCTAAATTATTATAATAGTATTATTTTATTACTATTACTTGTAACACTTTAGAACAATGGTTCATTAGTTAATGTTAATATATTTACTATTATTAACTGAGTAGGAATTATCTTGTAAAGCATTTATTAATAATAGTTCAACATTAACCAATGTATTATTTAAATTCATTTTGCTTGTTAACATTTGTTAATGCACAGTGAGTATACATGAACTAGCATTATTTAACTTAAATAACACTAATGTTAACAGAGATGAATAAAACCATAATAAATGTATTACTGGCGATGCAGTGGCGCAGTAGGTAGTGCTGTCGCCTCACAGCAGGAAGGTTGCTGGTTCGAGCCTCATTTGGGTCAGTTGGTGTTTCTGTGTGGAGTTTGCATGTTCTTCACCGCGTTCACATGGGTTTCCTCTGGGTGCTCCGGTTTCCCCACAGTCCAAAGACATGCGGTACAGGTGAATTTGGTAGGCTAAATAGTCCGTAGTGTGTGAGTGTATAAAAAATATGCTGGATGAGTTGGCGGTTTATTCCGCTGTGGCGACCCCTGGATTAATAAAGAGACTAAGCCGACAAGAAAATGAATGAATTAATTAATTCATGATAATTAAAACAAATGTTAAAAGTACATGTTTTTATATCCCTGTGGGAAGTCAAACCTGAATACACAAAGACTCATGGGGACTTGTGTCCAAAACCGGGTAAACATTCTTATACTGTAAATCACACACAATCAAGTTTTTTTTGAAAATGTAAAATTGTAGATTGTTTCCTTTGAGGGTTGAGTATAGGGGGAGCGTGGGGGTAGTGGGGATATAATATATCATTTGCATACTCACAACATCATTACATCTGAGTGTTTGTTGATTAAACTGCTGAATTTGCTATAGTTTGTTCTCATTTTGTTAACATTTTGAGCAAAAGGTCAAAAGGTTAAACAATAAAGACAGTTCTCACAGCTTTACTTGCATATTTGCAGCATTAAGTGTGCGAGTATCAATCAAAGACACTGTATACGGTAATGGAAAAAATGAAAAAAAAAGACATGTCAGTGGCTGATATTCTCATCCCCTGCCACATTTTTAAATGGACTGTCTTACACTTAAAACCGTCCAGCAGCCATCGCTGTTTTCAAACCTGCCGTGACACCAGCCATCGCTCTTTAAGCTCCAAATCTAAATATGTGCAAATGCAATAACACAAGACTGCTTCTGTCTGTAAAGAGGGTAACATTTTCCCAAGCTGACTGATTGTATATCTATAATACATAGCTTCTCTGAGATCCTATTTCCCAGAATTTAGCTTGTAGTCCCACATTTCCCATATTCCTTCCACCATACATGACAGAAGACGCTAGACGGTCGCAGGGGAGCCAATCTGCCAACGCATTTAACAGTGGATGTGTAATTCAGCAGATTAATCACACTTACCTCCTCTCGCACTCAATATCTTTACCGCTCACTAAACCGCTCCCAATTTTCCAATGCCAGTTTACAGCCGGAGTGGACAAAGAACTACATGAACTGACTTGATTGAAGGCTTAAATGAGTTCTCCCTAATTGCCCCTGTCTGCGGCAGTTAGTTTTGTTCTCAGCCAGTGTTATACACAAAGCAGAGACCTGGTTCTCTTTTGATATGACGCGATGTTTTTGCTGTCATCTGTTTTACAGAGCACAGACTAATCGCAGCCGAATCCTACATGTGTTTGCACGTCTCCTTAACCTTATTAAAGGCCTCTAGAGCTGCGCTTTCTGCAGCTTGACAGACAGACACTCTTCATTAGGCAGACGTGGAGCTGATCTGAAGACAGTTTGATGGCTTTTGTATTCAGAGCAGTTTTGTTCACAGATGCATCGTCAAATAACTCATCACTAGTAGTGAATGTCAATTCATTGTGAGACGTGATATTTGGCTTTATAGACGTACAGTTTCCTTGAGCATATGGACATTAGTGACCTCATAATTTGCTAACCATGCTTACACATTTTTTTGGATTCATTTAAAAAGATTTAATTGTAATTTATTAAGCTGATATGAATTATTAATTCATTGTTTATACATTTGTATTCCATAAATACATAGAAATTATAAATACATTGTCTAAACATTCATTCATTCATTCATTCATTCATTCGTTCGTTCGTTCGTTCGTTTTCCTTCGGCTTATTCATCTGCGGTCACCACAGCAGGAGAGGCCACCAACTTATCCGACATATGATTTACACAGCGCATGCCCTTCTAGCTGCAACCCATCACTGGGAGACAACCATGCACTCCTGTTCACACTCATACACTACGGACAATTTAGCTTACCCAACTCACTTATACCACATGTCTTTGGACTTGTGGGGGAAACCGGAGCACCCATAGGAAACCCATGCGAACATGGAAAGAACATGCAAACTCCACATAAAAATACCAACTGACCCAGCTAAGGCTTGAACCAGTGACCTTCATGCTGTGAGGCCATTGTGCTACCCACTGCGCCACTGTGACGCCTAGATCTGCACATCTTCAAATAATACACTTTAGATATTTAACCAATTTCTAAACAAAACCAAGCAATTCAGATACTAATAATATACAAAAATAAATAAATAAATATTCCTACACCACCTCAGCCAATTTGCATTATGGTTTGATTAGGAGGAACAAAGTGTCTGCAAATGTTGCAGCCGGTCCTTTAGAGAAGCTGGACCTCTGCTAGAATCAGAGATATATCCACTAGATATCGCATACGGACCCTGAGCATGCATTAATAGCGCCGCCACATTTGTTCAGTGCTCCCAGGACAAAAGTCATTCAACCGCACAAGTCAAGACTAAAGCCAATGTGAAGATGCGGGACTTTAGCGCTGTGTACGGATTTAGTATTGAGCAAACAAAGAAAACAAAGCACAAAGGCAGAACATTTCATAGGTAAGATTTCGTTTTTTACGTTTTAGTATGTGATTAACTTTTGTGCTCAACAAGTAACGTTATTGATGATAATTCCGTCGCTTACTGCATTTAACATAAGGCAAAGCAGCAGTAACTCACACTAAATTCTAGGCTTATGCTAGTTTTGTTAAATAAAATAAGCAAATAATGTAAATGAAAAGAAAACAAGACGCTACAGTGGCAGAAACTTGTATTATTGTCAGCTAAGTGAACGAATCGTTCATAACGAAGATTCCCTCACAAATTAATCACTCCCTCCGTTGAATGAAAAGTGAAAGCAGGAGAGGGTGTGTGTTTCAGGACACGGATTAGATCTAATTTAACAGGGAGGGAGGATAATACATTTCCATGCACACAAACACATGCTCTTTGTCATCAATGCCCGTGTGGTCACTTAACCATCTATGTAGGAATGTGATGTAAAAATATAACTTTCGTAAATTAAAAAAAAATATTTGCATACTAACCACCGGGAAAACTCCCGATCATAGATATACGTGTAAACAGTATGTGTATATCTCTGGCTCTGGATGGCCACAGTCCTCCACAGCACCTTGGTCCCGCATTCATTTCAAAGGAGCGCTACCCTGTACTAAAATGGAGGTTCTATTGACGCATTCCTTCAATTAGACAACAACAGGATAGGCGAAATCTAATGCATATATCTATCTGCTAGAATGTCGACTCTGGAGTACTGAGCCTCGCTGAACTCATCTCGGATCCCGCAGGAAACTTCAACTCAAAGAAATAAATATCAATAAATCTTGTCAAAGAACTAGAAAGTGTGCACATGAAATAATTGAAATGGAAATAAAAAATGTGAAAGTGAAGCAAACTTTGCCTGTCTTTATTATGTGTATAATCTGTAACTCAGAAAAAATAACAAAATAAAATTAATGAATGTCTGTGTGTTTGTGTATACACTTATTTACTGTGGGGACACATTGTTGGTCATCACAGAAACCCACACCAACACGAGGAGAACATGCAAACTCCACACAGATATACCAACTGGCCCAGCCTCGAGTCGAACCAGCAACCTTCTTGCTGTGACACGTAAATGCTAACCACTGCGCCACCGTGCTGCCCATCCTTCATAAGGCATTTAATAGCAAACCCTAATTTGAATCAGACTACACAACAGCATTAAGAGCTAAAAAATGTCACTCCATTTCCAATTTTGTTTATTTCACTACAAAACATCACATGAAGTACCACAGATAAGCCGTGTGATCTTCTGACAATTATCAAGCACCAAAGTTACCTTTAAACTCAAAACATAAGAGAGCACTTTTGACTGAGCTCATCTTGTTTCTAAGCGACAACGAAAGCAGCTTCGCACAGATTGTGTTTGTATGAACATCCTCTCATATCAGCCCACGTTTCTCTCTCTCTCTCTCTCTCTCTCTCTCTCTCTCTCCTAATTTCATCAAAGCAAATATGCGTCTGCTGTTTAAACCTAATTAACAGAGACTCGTACATGGACACTAAACACACTTCTCCTCGGCCTCCATGCATGCAAAAATCTGATTAATACAACAATTTGTCGCTATTCTTAAAAGCTGCTGATATGTGAAGGAAAAACTCTTGGTCCATTGCTAATTTGCAAGCCTTAATTATGACAACAGCTAATCAACAGTCTATTGTTGTTATTGTTGTTGTTTTTTTTTAAGTTGTGCCACATCAACAATGTTAAAGTCAATTGTAAAGAGCGGGTGTATCATAGTTTATCCCCAAGCACTGTTTACCAATTACAAACTATGTTTTGTGCATAACTGTTACAGCAGGACGTGTAATTGTTTTAATAGTGATTGGTAGTAAAACAAACACTTTATATTCAGATGTGCATAATTATTGAGCATGTTTTCTTTTAAAATGGTCATAAAAGAGTGCCAAAGTCTCTTTAAGGCAAGTCATAATACTCTTCGGCCGTCTTTGAAACGAGGATTCTGTCTTGGGAAACATCAAATTCTCCAAATCTGTTTGCCAAGCTTATGAAAGGACTCAAAAGGAACGAGATCACGACACCAACCTTATTTATGGTCATTCTACACATTGTCATGCTCAGAATAATGCCTCGTCCAATCACACTGCTCCTCTGAAGTGATTCACTTGGTCTTGATGGCGAATCTCCTTTAGAATTGACAGTGACACTTTGTTTACAAGATTGTGTATATGATTTAATGCGAGTTTAAAGGGAAGGACTGTACCTCGCATTTGTTTCCTACAGATTACAAAACCAAAAAACTTTTGTTTTTAAGTGTTTTTGGTTCATTTAAAAGATGCTATTTCAAGCTTTCTGAAGAAAAATGTATTATGTCTTTAATGCAAGTATTCGCTAATATTGCAGTGTGTTTGTCGACCACATAAACTGTTGTAAAAGCAGACAGCGGGTCCGAGTTTCTTCCCCAGAGAATCGTCACTCTATAGCGATCGATGATTGGCTCCTGTACTAGTAGGCGGAGTTTCATTCGCCATATTGACCGTTACATTTTTCCTCCATTCAAAACTATATGAGTGGCAAGTCTTGTGGATTCTTTAGTCTTTGAGAGTGCTCAAAAGAAAGATGCAATTCAATAGAAACAAGGGAGCTTTCAAGAAATGCTCACTCAATGTACGCTGCAATTCTGGAACAATTGAAACATACAAAAAAAATTATGCAAAAATCCTTTTATAAGTGGTTTAATCCAAAGTCTACAGAATATAAGAAACATGTCACTCGCATAGTTTGGAACAGTCAATATGGCAAATGAAGCCCCGCCTACTAGTACAGGAGCCCATCAGTGATCGTTATAGATTGACATTTCTCCGGGGGAGAAGCTCGGACCAGACGTGTGCTTTTACAACAGTTTTTGAGGTCAACAAACACACTGGAATTTTAGCGAATACTTGCCTCACTTGCATATACTTGCTTGCTTACTCCCAGGGTCATTTATATCGTAGTTGATTTTAGCCGCACCATGTTGGTGTTTCATAACAACTAATTTTTAAGATGTGGGTCGTTAACCCAATGCATCATGTAGATCCAATGTAACTTAAATTCAACAAATAAAGTGTGACCTTTTTTGATTATGACACTTCAGAAAAACAGCCTGTAGAAACACTTTGATTGACATTCTCTCTTTGTACACGACATCAGAGGGGAAAAGCCCTGCCCATTTCGGACACCCCTGAGTGAGAAGCAGCCATCCGCCATTCGTTTTCTAGCCATACCTGCCGAGGATAATGTCATCAACTAAAAGACATTATGAATGTCAAGTTTTTTAAAACATATTCAGTTTTTCACTGAAATCTGCCACTATGTGAAGTTTCACAAACTAATTTCGCGAGGAGCACGTGATATGATTGACTGCAGCTGATCGCTCATCTACAATCATTAGTTAGCCAATCAGATTAATCCAAACTCACTATAAGTAGCCTTGCAAAAATGACTACCTTATCTTCGTTTTCCGAAGAAACCCCCCATCCACCCCTTTCTTCCTTTACCATAGGGAGCTCTCAAGAACCACCTGATCTCATACTCCCCTTACATGCTCTATTGACCAGGCGGGAGCCCTCAACTTTCTCCGAGCTCAGAGTTCTCTCCTGGGACAGCTGCCAAACCTGCTAATAGCATCAAGCAATATCTAAGGGTAACCTCTTGAAGCTGATGCACAGGTGTTTGTAGCTCCACCCTCTTTTAAAATGTCATTTGAATTTAAAGTGAGTGTCACCAAAACGGCACAAGTTAAATCAAAGTCTAAAAGGAGCAGTTATAAAGAGTTATAACACACTCTAGGGACATTAGAGACTTATTTTAAATCTTGTAAAAAAAAAAAGAGCATAATACAGTAGGTGCCCTTTGAAGTCTTTAACATTTAATATGTACCTGTTTTCTGTCATCCTGCTGACCCAGTGAGCATTTTTGGGCTATTTTAATAGTAAATGGAACCCTGCATAATAATTACATATCAAAATGTACTGCATTTTCAGTTCTAATCCTTAATAAGGCAATACACTACAGGCAAAAATAAATGTTTTTTTCCTGCACTTGTCAGATTTAAGATTTGGGGCTTTTCATAAGCTGTTTTTCCAGTCCAGTGGAAAGAAAAGATCAAAAAAAAAAAAAAAACACTTTTAAGTGATTCTTTTATAGTGCTTTTCAAATTGTGCCTGGAGATTTTAGTTACAATACACATTTCACAAGCCATTATTTCTGCCGCACTGAACCCTAAATCTCCACTTCAACAGCACTTACATAGACCAAACTTTGTTTTATAGATATCTATATTCCAAGGGTTTTCACAGAGACATATGTTTATGCATGAATTGCCTGATAATATACTTTTTATTCGACCAAATATTGTGAAAAATCTATTTTGTATCTGATCACAAGAAAATGAAATCTAATGGATGTTTAAACAGAAGGCTTTGCTAAAAGGCTCGGTCATCGAATATACATATTAGACTGACTTTACATATATTGTCATACAAATTTGTGTATTTGATGAATAATCTAGTTTTGGGTTTTTTTGGACATCTGTTATATTTCACAGTCAGCCCATATTTAGCCTTGTCTTAGCCAAGCCATCTTTGTTTCGACATCTATTAGACTTCTTTTAAACACAAACAACCCTCTAAAATCCTCTAAAGCAGTGGTCCCCAACCTTCTATTACTAGGACCGGTCATCTTTTTATCACTAGGACCGGGGGTAATGCGGTGGTTCGTAGTGTAGGTTGCTAGGCGACCGTTATCAATCTTTTTTTTTTTAGAGGATGACAAGCTGACAAAACATTTCTGTCACTCTAATAAGTTTTACTTAAGGATAAAATTACAAAGCACTGCAGGGTTGAGGTTCCGGTTAGGGTTTAGGTTAGGGTTCTGTGTTTGTCTTAGATTATTAGTCTACCAAAATGTGTATATTCCATCAGGGTATGAAACTGATCGGTCAGTTCTTGTCATGTGACTTGTCACGGTGTGTTTGCAGCATTCATTTAACTGGGTGCATTTAGACGGTGTGAGCGTGTCACTCCTCTTGTGCGCGCAATCCGAGCACCTTCATTGGAAATAATGAACTTTGGGTTGCGGATCTATTCTTTGGCAGTTTGTGGGTCCTTTACTGGTCCTTTGCCCCTTAGCAAAGAAACTCTCTAAAAGACGTCTGTTTCTTACTCATTTTGCTGGTTGTGGGTTAAATTTGGGTGCTCAAGTAACCGAGATGTATCCGAGAGTATACAGTCATTTTTCAAAATAAAAGCTTTTTCAAATTAAAAGATCAATCAGACTCAGATAATAAGTAAAACATAAAAGATTAATGATTTCTTGTGCGACCCGGTACCAATTGATCCGCAGCCCAGTGGTTGAAGTCCACTTCAACCAGAGCCGGAAACAATTCCCAAGAGACATTATAATTTCAACGGCATCTACGATTACGTTACTTTATTTCTCCTTATCCCAAGGTCTCCATAATCCTGGATCAGGCCATATCCTGAACAGACGTTGTACTGGTCATGGAGGAGTGGTAAGTGTAAGACTGATTCCTGAAAGACCCCAGTGACAGACGAGTCTTCGCATTGATCCCGTGGGCCAGCCTCACCACCCGCCAGTGACCTACTAACACCTGCAGGTTCTCCACGATGCATGTCCAGTGCTCTTCAGCCTCTGGCACTTAAACCGCAGCTCTGCACAAGAAGTTTGGCCAGAAGAGACATGATAGGGCCCAACTGAACCTGGTTTCTCTGAAGGTTTTTTATTCATTCACATCTGTCAAAAGTTTTGTTCCTTGCCACTGTCGCCACTGGCTTGCTTAGTTTATGACTTGTAGAGCTGAACATCGATGGATTTGCTATTTAATGTTTGGACTTTCGGTAGTGTAAATTAAACCACACTGAAATGAACTAAACTGAACTTCAACACTGAAAACTAGACTGACACAGTTTTAATTGACTAGAACTTTCTTTTACATACTTAATTTTTTTAAAATACATAAAAGTTGTTGCCGTTCATAATTGAATCAATAAACAGAAACTATAATGTTATTTAATCCTTTTTTTGTAAAAATCCCATACACCTGCAGTGTCTTGTCTTATGTAATATATGATAATAAATATGCACACACAGATAGAGATTGTTGATGGATATACGTTCACACACACACAGACGTCCGCTCACCTAAACGCACACACACGTCAAAGTCACGACTGCCACTGCAAATAATGAGCAGAGCTGAAGCAGATCGTCTCATTTGAAATCTGGGAATCTCATTAAAAGTGAGAGGAAAGTCTTTTGACAGCTTTCTGGTTGACATCTTACCCTCTCCTGCTCGTCCACGTGGGCCTTCTTGTCATCCGTGTCACTTCCTGTTTGCACAATGACTCACAGAGACTCTACGAGACGCGAGTCAGCTTGACAGCTTGTTGTCAAATAAAAAGCCGGCCATAAATTATTAAATCCTACAGATTTTCTTGTATAGTCCAGCTGCCCAATCTGCACCAGTAATAGAAGTTATAGCTGAACTCAAAGGCTTCCTAAATTATTTTGACTCAGCTGGAGCAGGAAGAGGAAAATCAATGGTGATCAGATATGTCAAGATTCATTTGTGAACGCAGTCGCCAGCTCATGCTTGCAGTCCTCTTGAATTACAAAGAATCAAATAAAAGGATTTCAGATTGACAACATGATTATGTAATGGAGATCGATAAAATTCATCATCTGTCTTTGTTTAACGTTGATATTGTCATATGAGGCAGTTTTATAATGAATTCCACATCCTCCTGGTGTGATTTTTGTATAATTAAAAACTGTGTTGGGGTAACGTGCTATAACTAAAGCACGTAACGTAATAATATTACTTTTCTAAAGTATTGTGTAAAGTAACCATTACTTTTACAAATAAGCAATATTATTTGAGTTACCTTTTTAAAAATGTATATATAACTATTTAATAATAACTATATTGTGGAATAAAAATGACCTTAGTCAGGTTGAATCACACACTCAATGAGCGAGCGAGCTGTGAGGAAACAGCTCGCACTCATCATCATCCGGTCTCTTTGCACAGCAGATGAGTCAGTGTACTGTCCTAGTAACTGAATAACTCAGGATACTGGTTTATTTTGAGTCTGAAGAAAACAAACTGTTTCAAGATTTACTTAGAAGGTGTGGTGTGGTGGTGGTGGTGTTGTTGTCACGTGCGTTCTGATCAGCGGTGTTGTCGCGCATACTGAAAGACGGTAGGGGGAGAGGGGGGCACTTTAGATCATTTTGGAAGGGCACTTTCTATCCGAGACTAAAAAGGGCATGTGCAGGGTTGAGCCCTATGTGTGCACGTGCCTGTGTTCTACTAATTGCTGTGTATACAACTCATTTAGAAAATTTCTATTAAAAAACTTAAAACTAAAAATATGTCTATATATTTTTTCTTTATTTTCAGTTCAGCTTTAGTTACTTTAGTCAAAGACTATAGAATCTACAAGACATGTCACTCGCTTTTAATGGGGAATGGTGTAACAGTCAATATGATGAATGAAGCCCCACCTTCTACTACAGGAGCCAATCATCAATCGATATAGACTGACCGTTCTCCGGGGGAGGGGCTTTTTTTTACAAGAGTTTCTGCATTTGTTACTACTCCTGGATCTTCGATTCACAGAAATGGAGTATTTTGAAAACTCTGAAGATTCTGTGGGGGCGGCACAGTGGCTTAGTGGTTAGCACTGTCGCCTTACAGCAAGAACGTTGCTGGTTCGTGTTTCAGCTGGGCCAGCTGGCATTTCTGTGTGGAGTTTTTATGTTTTCCTCCATGTGGGTTTCCTCTTGGTGCTCCGGTTTCCCCCACAGGCAAAACAGCATGCGCTATAGGTGAATTGAATAAACCTTGTATGGGTGTTTCCATGTACTGGGTTGTGGCTGGAAGGGAATCTGCGTAAAACACATGGTTTGGTTTATTCAGTTGTGGCAACCAAGGAAGGAAGGAAGGATGGATGGATGGATGACTGAATCCTGAAGTTCGGTTTCAGTGTGGGCAAACCAAAATGCAGCCTGAAAAACGAGATGTGGCTATCCACAATCACTCTCTGACTGATCATCTGGAGTACTGCATATCATTCACTGATTCATCAATCCTCTGCCATTGCTATATGACCATAACGCAACCAATGGGCAGCAAGAATAAATGCCGATAAAATATGTGCATGCACAGTGAGTGTGAATAATCACATATGATGTATTTTAATCTGTATAGTGTGGACGGAGATACTTTTAGTGAAACGCAATAAAAAATTCCTGTCTGGACAAGGTGTGTTTTCTTTCAAATACAGCATTACAATTTTGAAATGAAATCACACTAATGTAAGAGCGTACTCGCACTAGTTTAGGTACAGTTGCCTTGAACCGTGCCAAAGCACAATTTTCCCCCACCCCTCTCCCCCGAAGGCCTGCACTCATACTGCATTTTGCCTTCCAAGCCTGAGCATGCTTACTGTACATCATTAAGGATGTGACTGTTCAGTTTAACAGGAAGAGAATCGCCCTCACTCAGCATAGTGGAGATTGTTTTAGTTAAAATTAAATTAAATCAGGCCTTTATTCGTCATATACACTTTCGTGTAGTGAAATTTAAGCCTCTTATTCACCTCTTCCAACCAGGCCAGGGCTGGCCAACTGAACCGCACCTGGGGGCAATCTGCAGCACTGACCCTTGTCATATGAACCGGGAAACGCGCCTGGGCACAGTTTAGATAGCAGTATATATGTCAGTAAGTGCAGCCTTAGGTTACTTTAGTAAATGAATGCAAACTTTATGAAAATTAGAAAGTTTGCTCATGCAACTAGCTAAAATAAACTACTTGTATATGCAACTTTTCAGTTATCTTACTACCACAACTTAAACTAAATAGAAACAAATAATTTATAAAAGAAATAATTTATTCCGCTGGCAACTAGCAGATATAAAATATTACTACTTTAGGTAAAATATTTTACTTTAGGTAACAAATAAAATGCATATACATTTTCTATGTCTAAATACACATTAAACTTTTAAAGTAATGGCTTATACAGTGTATTTAAGTTATTTTGGTTTTAGTTATTTTAATGGATTAAGTTATAATGTTACTCGGACAGCTAACCAAAATGAAAGTTAATGTATAAAGTTAATGTATAAGTTAATGTATAAGTTAATGTATAAATTCATAATTAATTTTATTTCACTTCGATCATTTATCACTATCAATATTCTTATTTTTTAATTAAATCCAAGTAACAACATTGTTATTGTTTCATATTTAGCAGTCTATAATAACCCTGCTTCATTGTTCTTCATTTGCCAGCAGAGCCAAATCAACCTAATATCAGATTAACATATTTACATAAATCTAAGACAAACAAAGCAGCAGGCAGAACTCTCTCTCCTTGTGTGTATATGTGCATGCGTATATGTGTGTATATGTGTATGTGTGCATGTGCGTGCGTGTGATTAAGAAACCACAGAGACACAGCAGCATCTTTCTCACCTGTCATGAAAGCATTAGAAAGTGCCAATCACTCCAGCCACATGGCATAAAAAAAACAGAGCCGAGGCCTAGCATGGACTCAACGGGGGGTTGATGTATCACACCGGTTTCATTTCCAGTCTCCAAACTGAACAATCACTTAACAGCGGCCGGATCAGACCCTCAGCCTCATTTTGCTTAAGAGGGCAGCGAATAAAGCAGGTCTGCAGCTTGTATTTCTGAGCCGTAATTGTTCTGTGCCAAGAACACGACGCAGTCGCGCTGCAGGAGGTCTGGTTTCTCTGTCAGCTCACAAAATACAACTCATTTCTGAATTATTGCCGGCTATTCAACGTCAGAACGGAGGCAAAATAAAACACCAAGATGTAAATTCTGAAACATGTTTTGAAAAAAAACATATGTTTTGAAAAAATAGTCAATGCAGAAGGAAAGTCTGTGTCATTTCCCCATGGATAATTAAGATAGCACTAATGAGCCTGGGGTTTTTGTTTTTTGAGAAAACATGAAAATGTTTTCTTCATTTTTAAAACGAGCTATGAATTTTGGGATGAAAACATTTATTTTAGGCAGCCGTAGCCATGTTTAAAACAGAGTTATCCTGCTGGAAGTATCCATCAGAAGATGGATACAATGTGGTCATAAATGGATGGACATTGACAGCAACAATATAGGCTGTGGTGTTGACATGGTGGTACTAAAGGACCAAGAGTGTGCCAAGAAAATATCCCCCACATCATTACACCATCACCAGCACCCTGAACGATTGATACAATGCAGGATAGATTCATGCTTTCATATTGTTGACACAAATTCAACCTATGCTAATGATCCTACCATCCAAATGTCGCAGCAGAAATTGAGACTCATCAGACCAGGCAACGTTTTTCCAATCTTCTATTGTCTAATTTTGAGCCTGTGCAAATTGTAGCCTCAGTTTCCTGTTCTTGGCTGACAGGTGTGGCACCTGGTGTGGTCTTTTGCTGCTGTCGCCCATCTGCCTCAAGGTTGGATGTGTTGTGCATTCAGAGATGCTCTTCTGCATACCTCGGTTGTACAAGTGGTTATTTGAGTTACTGTTGTCTTTCTATCGGCTTGAATCAGTTTTGCCATTCTCCTCTGCCCTCTGGCATCAACAAGGCATTTGTGCCCACATAACTGCCACTCACTGGATATTTTCTCTTTTTCATTCTCTGTAAACCCTAGAGATGGTTATGCGTAAAAATCTCAGTAGATCAGCAGTTTCTGAAATACTCAGACCAGCCCGTCTGGCACCAAAAACCACACCATGTTCAAAGTTACTTACATCACCTGTCTTCCCCATTCTGGTGGTGGTAGGCCGTTATCAGCATTAATGTGCATCGTTAACACAAGACTCTTTTCGCGCAATAATAAAAATATCGCCGTTTATAAATTCTCACCGTTGGTTTGGGAACTGGGTCAATTCTACACAGGCTATGATGACTTTCACCTTGATATTTTAGCACGGATGTATACCTGACCAGTGAACCGTCTGACAAAACAGAGCCCATCTGAATCAAATCAGCAGGATGCCCGAATTTAACTGCAGTTCGGCACTTTCACTTTAACTAATGAACATTTCATTCATGTCGCCGTGTCAAACTGGGGTATTAGACGCAAATAAGGAGTAAGGACTGGTGAGAGGGTTATGGAATATAGTAACACGCGCCAACTGGAAAGAAAAAAAAACTTCAGCATTCCATTTCTGTTTAGTTCAGTTTAGTTGGATTAAGGTAATCCAAGTCGCTGTCTCGAGCTTATGTAGGACTACAGTTCAATATTCATGTTAAACTGAATAAGCAGTTAGTAAACACAAGTACATCTTATTGAACATCATTTATTTTCATCACCAATTATCATAGTAGAACAGTTTCTCAAGCAGTTTGTGATGCATTTTGGAAAAAGAAGATGAGCCCCTGGTGTAATGTGCCACCTGGCTTGAGAAACCCGTTCTCAAAGACTTATTATTTGGGGAGCACACAAATGCTGAATGCTTTTGGCAGAATTCAAATTTTAATCTAGATTCATAAAATTAATCTATGCCCACGATAGTGCGCAGTGCGATATGGCTGTATATCTGCAGTGGTGGGAGGCGTGCGTTAGTCCCCCCACCAGTGCCGATATACAGCCATATCGCACTGCTATGAATGTGATATTGCGTTTATACAACAGTTTGACGGCATATTTGTATATATAAAAACAAAATCAAACATGCAGAGTCTCAAAAACTCTTTTGTATGAAGAACTACTTCCGCATTGGATTTAAATCATAAGCTGACAGTTAAACAGCTGAGCAAGCATCTTTTAAACTTTAGATCTGTAGTGTCTGCTTTTTTGCTGGCTGTATGTGGGCGGAGTAATACACAAAGGGTAAAGAGGCTGTACGTGTGCTGATATTACTTAAATATATCATGGCTGTTAGCCAATCAGATTCGAGAACCAGAACAGAGACAGAACTGTTGTATATATATATATATATATATATATATATATATTTTTTTTTTTTTTTTTTTTCCTCATGAAAATTGGATTGAATAACACATTTACATTTGTTGTGATTAAAAGTATCTTAAAAATGTAAACTTTAAAAATCGTTATTATGTCTAAAAATAATTACATGACACCTTTTTATTTTTGACCATTTTTAATTAGTAGTTAATTAATAGAGTTCAGAAAATAACATTAAAACATGACCGACAAGCTAGCAGTGCAATTTCCAATTTCTAGTCATGGCCATCCCCCCTAGATGTATTTAATAAAGAATGCAGTAATACCATGAAATATTGTTACAACCTAAAATATGTTCTATTTTTCTATTCAAGAGTTTACACTTAGCTAATGATTGATAAATAAATTGTGTTTGGCATGCTGTCCCGGGAGAGAGCACTAAGCTCGGAAGATCAACAAGCCTTGAGTTTAATCGGGAGAGAGGGGAGTCTGAGCTCAGGTAGGTCTTGAGAACTCCACTGAATTATGCTAGGAAGAAGGAAAGTAGTCGTGGTGGATGTGGGATTCTTCAAGACCAAGATGGCTAAGGTAAAGAAATCTGGCTTTTTAAGTGTGCTAGGACTCATCTGATTGGTGAATCATGTGTTAGTTAATGCAGGACCAGCCATGGTCAGTCATAAGCATGTGATCCTCTGGAAATTAGTTCAAAAATAGACTTCACTTATATAATTACTTTATTCATTTTAGAATTAATTTATTTATTCCTATAGTGGAACAATTGAATTTCCAGCTGTCATGATCTTTCAGATATCATTTTAACACATTTGTATGATCAATATTCTTCAGTGTAATATGTGGAAACTATGATACATCTTTTAGTTTGAGGATTCTTTGCACAGAGCGCTCTGAAGTACAGCATTTATCTAAAATTGACATCTTCTATAACAATTTAAAAGTCTTTCTGTCACTTTTGCACAGGAGGAGGTCTGGCTCGGATTGCAAATGAACCAGGGTTATTATAGACAACTAAAGCTGAACCCATAAAAAATCATGTTACTAGGAATATAATAAAAAACAAAATAATAAAATAAATGGAGTGAAATAAAAGTAAGTCATTTCTGTCACTTTTGCACAGGAGGGGGTCTGGTCTCCGGCTGCTCTAAATGTACAACTTGTTTTTCAAAGCCAGAACAGTAGGAAAATAAAACATGAAGAAGTAAATGTTGCAGCACATGTAAAAACGCTTTTTTAAAATTTCTCTTAAGTAGCAAAGTCGATTTTGCTTGACTAAATGCGCTCTCCCTTTACAAATGCATTAATTTACAATTTAATTTACCTTAATTTATTTCTTTTAATTAATTTTTTGCTTTATTTGATAAAAGAGTTGGATGACAGGAACTGAAGTGAGAGAAAGAGGGGGGACAGGATCAGGAAAGGTCCACGAGCCATGATTCGAACTTGGGACACCTGGAGCGCTGATGCGCTATATATCGGCACACTAACCATTAAGCACACTGGCACAGATTTTAACTTAATTTCCTAATTAAAAAAAATAATAATAATAAATCTCACTAGCTGGTTTTCCATGTGTTCATGCACATTTTGAAGCATCACATGAGAATCAAGTGATAGAAAAGACAAATTTTGATTAAAATCCCTTAGTTGGCTTACTTAGGATGTTTTTGGATGTGTCCAAAAAAGGTTAATGCAAATAATGGTAGATAGAAACTTATTTGCCGAATAAACTGTGAGGTAGCGAACATTATTACATCCATGTGACCAATCAGCTGTCTCCATTTTACTTGTCTTGTTTACTGTTGGTTACGAGGCTACCAATACTACAGTCAGCTGCTCTAAAGGCCACTTCACACTGGAAAGACAATCACCAACAAACAAGTTGGCCGTTGTATTTAAAATGTTGCGCAAAATGACTGTCATGTTCACACTGCTCCAATAACATTTCAGAGGTCGCCACAGCGGAATGAACCGACAACTATTCCAACACATGTTTTATGCTGTGAATGCCCTTCCAGCCGCAACCCCGTACTGGAAAACACACATACACTCACACACTCATACACTATGGCCAATTTAGTTTATTTAGTTTTATTTAGTTTATTTAGTCAATTTAGTTTATTTATTTCACCTATTTCACCGGTTTTTGGACTGTGGGGGAAACCGGTTGCCGGACATTTGATCCTACCCATCAGATTATGAGGTTGGGGTTGGGGATTAGGTAGGTTGGGGCAATATTACAGCTTCATATCACACTACTCCGCATTAAAATTTACACTGATAGCAAAATCTGATGGGTAGCATATTGTGTAAAAGTGTGCTACCTACTTCTTCAATAGGAACAATCTGACAGGACAAATCGACAGAACATCACAGCACCCGGAGGAAACCTAAGCAAACTCCACCACACACAATAATAAAATAAGAATTTAAATTATCCTTCTTTAAATGGCCCCTGCTAAGATTACGTCCGAGTTTGATGCGTTTGTTGCTAAAACATATCACACTGCTCAGACGAACCACCATCCAACAAACGCAGATAAAACATGTTCGGTCAGGTGAAACAAAATCAGAGCAACAGCAACAGATGACGACAAACTCTAAATGACTTGTTTGTTATCTCTCGTGTAAATTATGGGTGTGCGTTATGACAATTTTTGATCGTGGACGATAAAAATGTAGTATCGTGCTACAGTTCTCATTTTACCCGCTGCAATACTGGCATTTCTGTCTCAATAGCTATTGTACAAAACAACAAATTCACATCAAATATTAACTCAGTGGTATTCATATAGTCAAACGTATGTTAGTTTATTCATGCTAGTTACTGTAAGTATTAACAATGCAACAATGCAAAGGATATCACCCACCCCAGAAACGCACCTAAAACTCGGCTTACAGTGAGCAATTTTAACAATCTCAAATGATTGCAGCTTGCAAGACTGGACAAACTGATGGTGAAATGATCTCCATTTCACACTAACATCTCACCTGTCATAATGGCAGACTGAACAACAATCAAGAGTAGCCAAAGACGAATATGCAAGAAAACTTGGAGTTTGACTTTCACTATCCGGCGTTCTGACCTCACAGCAAACATAAAAAATCTGTAGTGGTCATTTACCACACAGAAAACTTCAATAATAAAACCAGAAAAAGACAGTTTGAACATTTCCCCATGGTGGTTTGACATTCTTTGCCGATTGCATCATAAGATTTGGCAGTCCTATTGGCTATGGGTCTTAAAGCCTTTTGAAGGCAAGCCTGAAGTCATTAGTCTAGACTGTAAAACGGCTAAGGCTAACACTGCCACTATGGCAGTACGCAGGGAAGAAGATAAAAAGCTAGTGGTGGGCAGAGCGAAGCTTTATGAAACACTGAAACAGTTCAAGAAAAGGTGTCGAAGCTGCGAAACATTTTAAAACCCGTCTCTACAGTGACATCTAATGGTCATTTTATATGTTTTGTCTGGAATAGCGTCAGCAAAGAAATAGTTACGCAAATTAAAGAGTTATACCTCACATTGTAAAAATGAGATGTAACAGGATTTAGTGAAGTGGTAAATGTTTCTGACAAGCACGTAGAGAAAATGGGTTCGAATCCAGGGTGATGCATTCATTCATTAAATTTTTTTTTGGCTTAGTCCCTTTATTAATCAGGGGTCACCACAGCGAAATAAACAGATCCAAAAAAAAAGAGCAGATGCCCTTCCAGCTGCAACCCATCACTGGAAAACAACCTTACACACTCAATCACACACATACACAACGGCCAATTTAGCTTAGCCAATTCACCTATACCACGTCTTTGGATTAGTGGGGGAAAACAGAGCAGCCGGAAGAAATCCACAGTGAAAACATGCAAACTCCACACAGAAATGCCGACTTATCCAGTCGAGGCTCCAACCTGTGATTTTCTTGCTGTGAGGCAATCGTGCATCCCACTGCGCTACCATGTAGACCCCGGGGTAATGCAACTACAGAAAATTCATTTTCAAAACATCAGCTACTCGGGATCTCAACATTGTATTGAAACTTCAGTTTCACGTCAGACATCCTAACTAAAAGCCACCATTTGATCAGCTAAGAAGTACTTCAAGTAGCCATGTTAGTGTTACAGGTTTTCCAAGGGTAGGCAAAACTCCCCCATAGTCAGAAAATCACTAGTTTTGACGCTTGTCGCAGCTGATAAAAGCATCTGAAACTTCACCAGAGGGAAACTCTGATCACAATGAACATTAAGTGGCTGTCGGTGAACATTTTAGCGAAGGAGTACTGAAATATATTAGAATTTCCTAAAAAAAATTTCAGATGGCCAGATCGGGGCTGCAACTGCACAGTGTGAGCAGGGCTTTATTCGCAAGTTGCATTTTTTGCAACTTTAAAAAGATCCGTTTCAGACCCGGCTACTGATCTTTTGAATGGTATTGGACATTAGTGATGAACACAGATGATAAAATGTGCTTGATTATAAAAAAAAGTGTCCAGATACTGCTCTTGGCAACAGCTATGAATCCAGAGATTGTGGGTGCTGCTGTGGGCCGCGTAAACTTATTCTAAGGAATGGTGGCCTTTTGGATACACAGCGTGGGCAGAAACAAATGAGAAAGTGCAGCTCACATGACATTTTAGCACAGCGAGTCAATCCACATCTCTTACTGCGAGGATCTAATAAAAAAAAAGCTAAACTTTTATTACTTTGCATGCCAGTCAAATGAACAATAGCGTCATTTCAGAGGGACTGACTGAAGGCTGTTATTTTTCATGCTGGATTGCAATGACATTGGAGACTCGTGATAAGGTAATGATATTTCGCATCTCAAAATGGCATTGTGAGACAGCTCTTTTATGAGTTAATTAAATGAGAAGGGAGCCGCGGGACAGGAATGAGAACAAATATGATGTTCTTGAGCAAAACGGCGAGCTAGATTTGAGAAAGATGTTGTTATCGACAGACTTAAAACATACGCAAGAACATCATCTGCTCGCAAGGGTCACATTCGGCTCAGACTGATGAAACCTGTCATTCTTCTGTCAACACCTTTGCAAAGACAAGCGCAAAAAGCATCGAACAATGACTTTAAATCTCAAGTATGTAATCGCTCTCTGATCTACTGACACAACCATGGGAAAGGTAACCCAGAGATGTATAAATAAAATAAAACAAGCAAATTAATCAAACACGAAATACTTAAACACTGCATGGTGTATTTCATATTTCATTAAGCAATATACTGCAGAATAATTCCATTACAAACAAGATTGGTTACTGGTCTTGGTTAACAAAACAGTATTCATTGGTTGGTTGTTTGGTTGCTTGCTTGGTTGATTGCATAGGTGTTTGAGCGGTTGGTTGGTTGGTTGGTCGGTCGGTCAGTCGGTCGGTCAGTTGTTTAGGTTTTGGTTGGTTGGATGGTTGGGGTTGTTGGTTGGATGGTTGGTTGTTTGGTTGGATGGTTGGTTGTTCGGGTGTTTGGTCGGTGGGTCGGTACATCCGTCGGTTGGGTGATTGGTCAGTTGGTTGGTAGGTTGGTTGTGTGTTTAGGTGGTTGGTTGGTCGGTCGGTTGGTTGGTTGGTCGGTTAGTTGTTTGGGTGGTAGGGTGTGTGTTTGGTTGGTTGGTTGGTTGGTTGGTTGGTTGGTTGGTTGGGTGTTTGTGTGTTTGATTTGTTGATTGGTTGATTGGTTGGGTGTTTGGTTGGTAGGTTGGTTGTGTGTTTAGGTGGTTGGTTGGTTGGTTGGTTGGTTGGTTGGTTGGTTGGTTGGTTGGTTGGTTGGTTGGTTGGTTGGTTGGTTGGTTGGTTGGTTGGTTGGTTGGTTGGTTGGTTGGTTAGTTGTTTGGGTGGTAGGGTGTGTGTTTGGTTGGTTGGTTGGTTGGTTGGTTGGTTGGTTGGTTGGTTGGTTGGTTGGTTGGTTGGTTGGTTGGTTGGTTGGTTGGTTGGTTGGTTGGTTGGTTGGTTGGTTGGTTGGTTGGTTGGTTGGTCGGTTGGTTGGTTGGTCGGTTAGTTGTTTGGGTGGTAGGGTGTGTGTTTGGTTGGTTGGTTGGTTGGTTGGGTGATTGGTAGGTTGGTTGTGTGGTTGGTTGGTTGGTTGGTTGGTTGGTTGGTTGGTTGGTTGGTTGGTTGGTTGGTTGGTTGTTTGGGTGTTTGTGTGTTTGATTTGTTGATTGGTTGGGTGTTTGGTTGGTAGGTTGGTTGTGTGTTTAGGTGGTTGGTTGGTTGGTTGGTTGGTTGGTTGGTTGGTTGGTTGGTTGGTTGGTTGGTTGGTTGGTTGGTTGGTTGGTTGGTTGGTTGGTTGGTTGGTTGGTTGGTTGTGTGTTTGTGTGTTTAGGTGGTTGGTTGGTTAGATGGGCGATTTTTTTTTTTATTTTATTTTATTTTATTTTTTTTGGGTGAACCGTCCCTTTTAGGTCTGAAAACTTGAAATAATTTGTACTTTAAGTCATACAAAACATGCTGTCTATGATATCTTCCGTAAAAAAAAAAAAAAGGTAAAAATGTAAAATTCAGAATTGCATGTATATATAACCAAATAAAGCTCACAAATAATTACATTTATTCAAGAGAAGTCTGTAATTTAGAGTCTTAATAATGTTTCACAATATTTTTACCTTATTTTACTCAGCCTGGGTGACTGATTTAAAACATACCCTCAAAATGGCAAATGACTATTATTGCTAAACAAGTATGATACTTACTTTCAGGAACAATGTATTGCTCTCAGCTCTCAGTTACTCTATATGCATATAAGTTGCTACGGCACATCAAGAAATGTCATTCCAGATTGTTCCAGCTCGATTTAACCCTGGTAATGATATGAGTGTATTGAAATTTCCCACAGTGTGCATGGACTCCTAGGGAATCAGAGCTAATTAGTACTATTTCACATTTTCTTCAGCACTGTTCATGCGACTTGCGCTGGCTTCATTGCAAACCTTCGGGTTTTCTATTCATCTGTCTCTCTCCAGTGCTGGTCTGATTTAATGAAAGACTGGCCGTATTTTGATACAGGCGCACAAATGAGCGTGCACTCATTTCGAATGCATGCATCTACAGGAAGAAGAAGAGAGAAAAGGCATGGAGCATTTCAAAATAATTCAAATGTAAGTTGACATCTTCCCTTCAGCACTTTTAACACAGAGAGTCAGAATTACAAATTGCCAGATTTGTATGCCACGCTGTGTGTGCTGAGTTTACATTACATATGGGATTGGTTCAGAATTTAGGTATTTAAAAAAACAAGCACTGGTCTCAAGGCTCTGGTTTTCACAGTTTGAGATGCTCGTGACGAGAAAACAAGATGCAGATAAGAAAACAACAGTAAGAAAACTTTTGTGGCCTGAGGTGAAATACAAGGTGAGAACTGAGAACTGGTAAACAAAGAACTAAAAGATACCTGTTCTTGCATTCGCATCCTCGTTTCTTCCATTGAAACAAGAAGAAAGGGAGACAGAAAGTGACAGTTGCACCCTAAAAAAGTGACAGTGTGATATATTGTGACTGCGCTGGCGGAAATTTTAATTACCCGCTGTAACCTTTGTGTCACTAAGATATATCTAATCCAACCGAGAACAAAGCTTCACTCGACATCCTCTTGTTTGAGTAAATGAAAAAGACAAAGTTAATTTAAATACGAGGTTTGGAAATGAGAAAGAGAGAGCAATAAGTGCATGAAAAAAAAACTGAGGGCAGCTTGCATGTTGGCCCTTCTGAGCAGGGGTTAGCGAAAGTGGCTTTGAAGATCACAGCGAATCCAGCTACAACGGAAGAGCACTGTCTCTCTCTCTCTCTCCTTCAGTCTTTCATTCTGTCCCTTTCCCATCAGGCTCGCAAGACAGGGTAGGATTGGCAGCTTCAGAATTTCTCATTCTCTCTTATAACTTCTTTCCTCGCCTCACACAGAGAACCACACAGCCTGCCCGGTTATTCAGCTCCAATTCCAAAGCTGCACAATATATCGCAAAAGTGTTGTATTGTTATCGCAATAATAGTATATGCAATTTATGAAGTTTTAGAAACTAATTTCGAGAGGAGCATGTGATATGATTAATCAAAGCTGGCATCACAATAACAATCATTGCTAACAGAATCAGATGACTTCTAGCCTCCAATAAATGAGCCCATTCATATGCCTTCTTTTTGCAAGAATCAGATGCTTTGTTTCCAGTGAAGACTTAGAGAAACTTGTTCATGCTTTTATCAGCAGCAGGGTGGATTACTGTAATGGACTCCTCACTGGCCTTCCCAAAAAGACAGTCAGACACTTGCAGCTCATCCAGAATGCTGCAGCCAGAATTCTGACCAGAAGCAGGAAATCAGAGCACATCACACCTGTCCTCAGGTCTCTACACTGGCTGCCAGTTACATTCAGAATAGATTTTAAAGTATTATTACTGGTCTATAAATCACTAAATGGCCAAGGACCTCAATACATTACAGATATGCTCACTGAATACAAACCTAACAGATTACACAGATCATTAGGATCATATAAACTAGAAGTTCCAAGAGTTCAGTCAAAGCAGGGTGAATCAGCTTTCAGCCACTATGCCCCTCGCTGCTGGAATCAGCTTCCAGAAATGATCAGATGTGCTCCAACATTAGGCACATTCAAATCAAGACTGAAAACACATCTATTTAGCTGTGCCTTTACTGAATGAGCACTGTGCTGCGTCCGACAGATCGCACTATTATGTTTTTCGTTTTCTTTTTCATTCTTTTATAACCTATTTTAACTCATTTTAATTTGTTTTTATCTGTTTTTAATAATTTTTATTGTCTGCATTTTATGTTCCTAAACTTGTCTTTTTTATTCCTGTTTATGTAAAGCACTTTGAATTGCCACTGTGCATGAAATGTGCTATATAAATAAACTTGCCTTGCCTTGCCTTGCCTTTTTCTTCATTTTTGAAGAACCCCCCATCCACCCCATCTCACCCTTTCCTCCTTTAATAGGGGGAGCTCTCGAGACCTACCTGATCTCGAACCTCCTGTCATGCTATATGACCAGGCAGGAGCCCTGGGCTCAAGTATCTCCAAGCTCAGGGTTCTCTCACGATAGCATGCCAAATCGGCAATTTATATCAAGCAAAAGCTAGGTGTGAACTCTTGAAATGTATTGCAGACATGCGTGAACAATTACATTTGTTTTATATATTGTTTGTTTATCTAAATTTGACCAAACAGATGGGGTCATACTATCTTAATCCCCACCTCCTCAAGTAGCTGCTGCTCTGCTATTGGCTGGGGCGGCGCAAATGGGAAGTCAAAACTGAAAATACTAATTGCGGGAGTCGAGATCATCATCATTTCAAGAGTTCACACTTAACTGATGATTGATTATAAAGCGTTTGGCATGTTGTCCTGGGAGAGAGCCCAGAGCTCAGAAGATACTCGAGCCCGGAGATCCCTCTCGTTTGAATGGCAAGAGAGGAGTTTGAGCTTAGTTAGGTCTTGAGAACTCCTCTGCTTGTTATGGCTAAAGAGTTAGGAATTGTTATGAGAGATGTAGCTTCCATGGTGGTTCATCCATAGTCAATTCACTTATGTCGCATGTCTTTTGGAAGGTGGGAGGAAACCGGAGAACCCGGGGGAAACCCACACAAACACAGGGAGAACATGTAAACTCTGCACAGAAATGCCACCTGGCCTGGTAAGGACTTGAACCAGTGATATTCTTGCTGTGAGGCAACAGTGTTAACCACTGGGCTGCTGTGCCGCCCCATCTAGGAAAAGGAGGAGTAGGGGTGGAAAGGGGGGATTTTTCAAGATGAAGATAAGTGAGGTGACAAAACCCTGGTTATTTATGGTGACTTAGGAATCATCTGATTGGTGAATCATGTGTTAGTTGATGCGGGACCAGCCTTGATCAATCATAGGCATGTGATCCTCTCGAAATCGGTTGGTCTGCACTAAATAAATAAATAAATGATTTAAAAAATTACTAACAATAGCATTTTTCTTGGCAAATGTTATATTGTAAGAATTGTAATACTCAACAACAACAAAATTACATATATTTCCAGTATCGTGCAGTAGTACACAAAGGCAAGCCTGTGGGAAAGCTGGGGTTTAGTTCAAAGCTTTACATCCTACATGCCTTTCCCAAACCTGTTTTTACATCTTTAAAACACAAAAGATGAACTAAAACATATCTTGAATTTTTTAAGCACAAAGAACTCTGTGTATGAAGTTGTAAAATAACCAAAATACAACATGTGCTGTAAAAATCACTTGCCAGGTTTCCATCATAACATGAAGTGACTCTTTACAAAGTTTGCAAAAAAGTTTGCAACCTGTAGTACTGGTAACCGAAAATAATAAGGGTGAATAAATACGAAAATTGGTTATACTGCAAAATGACCCAGTACATGTACAAAAAATCAGTATCTTACCTCTGTATACATTTCTGGAGACTGCCAAATATGTCCCAGGAGCTATGTTTTTTGCACTTTTTGTTTTCCTGAATGCACCAGAGGGCGCTGTGTATGCTTTTTGAGAGCTCAAATTTCTCTTGCGAGTGCCATTCGCTTCAGCTGTTCTTGTGTAAATCCACCAGTGGCCACTGTGTATGCTTTTTCAGATCTCAAATTTATCTCGCTAGTGCCATTCCAATCTTCTGTTCTCGTGTAAATCCACAAGAGGCCGCTGTGTATGCTTTTTCAGATCTCAAATTTCTCTTGTGAGTGCCAATCATGTCTGTTGTTCTCACGCAAGCTGCAGTTGCAGTCGCAGTTGACTGACTGTTTGAC
This sequence comes from Danio rerio, assembly GCF_052040795.2. Taxonomy (NCBI): domain Eukaryota; kingdom Metazoa; phylum Chordata; class Actinopteri; order Cypriniformes; family Danionidae; genus Danio; species Danio rerio. Next base: position 45,403,109 of record NC_141034.1, read on the forward strand.
TGACTGAATGACTGGCTGACCGATTGACTGACCCACCCTCCTCCTACCCTAAACCCAACCAATTATATTGATTGACTCACCGACCCACTTCCCTAAACCCAACCAACAATTTTCAAAAGCAATACAGAAAAAGAAAGGCCCTTGCCAGATTTTTACTACTTTTACTTCATATTTTACCACATTCTCACTGTTATTTACTTGTTTATTTTATTTTTGGCTTCTGTTTTTGTCTTACCCGCTTTCTGGAACCGTTCTTCACCAGATTCAAACCCTGTCATTGTGGTAAACTTCTCTATGCGTCTCAAGTCCACTGATATACATGGCAAAATAACAAGACAAACTGGTAAGAGCGGGAAAGCCGTCCATATGGAGATAAGCGGTCAGCTTTTAAGCACGAAAAGGAATACCATTTCGTGGCAATCAATTTTACAAATGAAATGCATCCATATATACTTCTGGCTACATAATTCACGATCTCCAGAAACGTATATAGAGCTACGTTTTCAGAATGAACCCATGTTAAACTGAATAGTAAAGTATAGTAAAACTACAAAACTCAAATAGGACAAAGTAAATGATAGTAGATTTTAATTTTTGGGGTGAACTATCCCTTTAGGAATATTAGCGTAGTAACAAGAAGGGTTTGGTGGACTGCAGAAGACCTGCATGTGATATAAAAGGCAGAAAATCTCACATACATTCATGTTTGTTGAAGGATTTCACATCTCCAAGTTCCAATCCCCTAGTGAATCTCCTAGAGCTTTATGATTCAATCCACTGATGTCAGGATCCCCCCGAAAAAAACAGTAGAACTGTTTCCTCAAGGGTAAACATTCTCTTTTCTCCATCATTGGGCCCGAGGCGGACCTGTCTAAAAGAACAGTTTACATGAACAGCTCAATCTCAGATAAGTCTTCAGTGGAAGTGGCCAGAAGTGGGCTTGCTTTGAGCAGTAGCGCTGGATGCCGGACTTCCGTTCCCCAGTGTTTGTAAGTCTCAGGTGGGCACAGTTGACAGTGACCGGTCACGGCATGCTGCCTGGCACCATTACGGAAAGCCATCGCACAGCAGCACGATGGGAATTATTTATGGCCCAGAGGACGATGGCAAAAAAAAAAAACTGGAGCTTGCCCTCTGGGTGCAGCGTGACAGCCTGCTAAATCACCATCCTACTGCAGCCTAGTCAACGCTAACGCCGCAGAGCTCGGAAACTCACAGCAGAAAGTGAATTACCACCCTCTAGAGAAAATACCATGATGAATACATTCATTAGAGCGCTGTATTCCTGATAAAAACGCCTTAGGCCATGCGTAGACCTCTCGCAAATAACACGCGACGGCCCACATTTCAGTCAAGCCTGCCAATGTGAAAAGATCACTAGGTTAAAAAATCACCATGCGACTGTATTAACTTGTTTGTTCAATTTCGGCAAACCACATCAGTTCGTCAGCCACCCATCAGGTAGAGCTCAATGTAATTTATACGCCTGCATTCAGGTCCGGGACATTATCCCTCGTGGGGCGCAATAAATTTTGCATGCTGACAGAGCGAAGTGCGAAACGGTGAGGATATTCACCTCATATTACAGCACTTGATCAATCTACATGTGATTTTCTCATCTGAATCACTCATATTATAACATCTCAAGAAAAGCAGCACATGGTGGGGGGGGCTTTATATACAAGAATTTGTTTGGACAATGTAAGGTATGTTATATTAAAGTACAAATGAAATCTAAACCATATTGATTTTGTTAGCTCATATTGCTACTTTTGCAATGAACAATTTACCTGTGCATGTCATTAAGAAAAACTGCCTGTAATCTTAAGTTCAAAGCTGAAAGTGCACTTCCTGTTTGTTTTCAGCTAAGCTCGGCGTTCAGACTGCACAATTTTAGCCCTGATTTTGACTCGCCGTTAGGTTTTGAGAAAACGCAGACAAAAATCACTAAAATCACGGGTAAATTAGTAAACTATCAAAGACATGATCTGAGAGAATCGCAGATAAGTCAGACACCCATCAGATATTTGGCATGTCAATACGCTTTATATGCTTAGTTTAAGCTAATTTGATGAACGCAATCATGTGTGTTGATCTGAAGAGAGTCGCTCTCGCTCACCGAATACGCTGTACTGCATGCGTTGCGTGTGTCCATTCTCTAAGCAACAAGAACAAACGCCTGACATCGCCTGTCCGCATTCCTCAAAGTTGTTTAGAATTAAATGTTTAGAGATGGTGTGACAACGCATATACGCATATACCTATATGTGCCTTTGATGCACCCCTTGATGCTTCTTACGTCCTTGTCGCAGCACCAGTGGCCTCGAAATAAGGCACAGAAATTCATATTCTTATTCGGTCCGGTACATACCGTTTACAAAGGTACCAGGTGCTATAATGGCACTGGGTTTTGGTACCCAACCCTATTTACAATATCAATTCAGCTTGCAGTAGAAAATAACAAGCCACACCCACTGTTTTCTCATTTAATGTTCAGTTTATCTTAAAAACTGCGTCACATTATGAAAAAAAATAATAATAATCAACAGTCGCAGCTTCCGGTTAATGCAGACTTTAAAGATACCCATTAGACTGATGCAACGCTCACTAAATCAGGGTTTCCCAAACTTTTCAGGCCGCGACCCCCAAGATGTCAATGCCAGTGACTCGCGACCCCCAATATCCTCTGAGGTGGTTATAAATACAGAAACCTTGCATGCAATGGCGCAAACACACCAATGGACCCAATTCTTTTAATTCTTTTAATTTTTTAATGTATGAGAGCTGGAAATGGGCCACAAAGTTTAACCGGGTGTTATGAAAACTGCTGCATCTGACGCTATTGCTGTGTCTTTAATACAATGTAATTACCCCAGGGGTTGCAATCCAATAGAAGTAGTAACTTTAAGCTACTATAGTAACTATATATGGTATAAACGACCATTTTTTTCTCTTCAGAAGGTTATGGATAAAATATGGAAATTCTTATGGTTTAATAAAATTCAATAGATTTTTGGAAACCACCAGGCGACCCCCCTTCATTGTCCCGCGATCCCTCGGGAGGTCCCGACCCTCACTTTGAGAACCATTGCACTAAATGATTTCTCTCCCCTTTAGTGTGGGCTATTTATTTGCTAGCGCAAGTTTCTAGCTAGAAGCTATGTGTCTATTAATTAATTCCGGTTCCACCAAACTAATTCTGATTCTTTGACAAATTAGCGTGACTAAGTTTCGTTGGGTCATTTGATACGTCAACACTACCCAAGCTGTATTTGTTCATACGTGATGGCTCTTAAAACACTCGACCTCACTCAAGAGGATCCTCTGAATATTCAGAACCAAATCAGCAAAAAAATAATTAAGGGGTTCAATCAAGCGAATAATTGCATTGATTGATTCATACGAGAGCACACTGACACTTCAGACTCGTGAAAGAAACACAAGGATGCTTTAATGAAAAGACAAGGTGCTCAGCCAAAAAAAATGGAAAGGCCACGTTTAATGGCTTCTAACCTCTGGTGAGGATCTGAGCTAAGCCAAAATAAGGCTTGGTCTGCACCCAGCATCAGCATTTTGTGGAGGGGATTAATACGATGGTAATTAAGGGTTAGGCTGTTGCTTCTCTTAAAGCAGTAGTGGCTGTGCTTTCTCTTCCTGAGTGGGATGAATTAGCCCAAGGTTCAGATGTTTAGTTTAAGACTCTACAGCTGTGACCCAGCATTGAAAAGCATACAGTAGTGTGTATTGCTTTACCAAGACTCTAAAACATATGTAAGAACAGCTTCATCTTCATATGGTACCTTAAAGGTCCAGTGAAATTAAAATAACATTAGTATTAGTATGTAAGTCTTCAAGGATATTTATAAGCTAGTGTGATACAAAGCAATAGCAAAATTTGCGTTTAGAAGATATAAAACCCATACGAACATGTAGGACTTGTAGAAAAAATTTTCAACACATTTCTAAACATAACAGTTTTAATAACTCATTTTAAATAACTGATTTATTTTATCTTTGCCATGATGACAGTAAATTATATTCGACTAGATATTTTTCAAGACACTTTAATACAGCTTAAAGTGACATTTAAATGCTAACTAGGTTAATTAGGTTATAAGCAGGTTAGGGTAATTAGGCAAGTTATTGTACAACGATGGTTTGTTCTGTAGACAATAAAAAAAAAGTTAGCTTATAGGGGCTAATAATTTTAACCTTAAAATGGTTCAGAAAAAAATGAAAATCTGCTTTTATTCTAGCCGAAATAAAACAAATAAGACTTTCTCCAAAAGAAAAAATATTATCAGACATACTGTGAAAATTGCCTTGGTCTGTTAAACATCATTTGGGAAATATTTTAAAAAATAAATAAAATTTCAAAGGGGGGCTAATAACTCTTCAACTGTATCGAGCTTTTGTCCATTTAACAATTATTTTATTTCGACTAGAAAAATAATACTTTAGTTTTACAGTAATATCTTACTATAACAAAAACCAAGGCCTATATATTATTAACCCTCATATAATTTTTTTCATATTGTGTTCATATGTCCACAACTATTTATTCCTCCTCATAAACAGAAATACAAATTAAATAGATATCATTTCCACACAACCAAAATGATGTGTCGTGTAAGACTGTAAACGCTTCTCATTATTATATCCCACAGTCAGTTGGCTCTGAACTACATTTCCAGTAGTTTTCACAGTGCTTTGCTTATACTGCAGTTTAGCTGTGGGTTACAGTCTAAAGAGATGTGGCAGCTAATTAAACAAATATACTGCACTTGCAATATACTAACATAGTTTCATTTAATTCAGTTTTTGCTTTAATACAACTTACCATATACTGCAATTTGTTGTTGTTGTTGTTGTTATATTTTTACATTTGATTAAGTGATTTTCTCATGTTTTTCTCCTCATTTAATAGTTTTCTGTTGTTGTATTTAGTTTTTGTTCGTTAGTTTCAGTTATTTCAGTTTAAATTGGAACTAAATTAAAATAATAACAATAACACAGTACATTTCACGTGCATTGTTTTTTTTGTTTTTTTTTTATTTAAAGGGTCACGAAACCAACTCGTTTCAGCAGGGTGTTTTCACACCTCTACTTTGGAAAAAGTCAGAAAAGTGGGCGTGTCCAGCTCTGTTTAGGGGGGAGTGTCGGAGGAACTAAAGTGGGATGGTGTGGGAGTGTCTATTTGGGCACGCGCGAGTTTCAGAATCAAAATACATACATACACACACATACACACACACACACACACACACACACACACACACACACACACACACACACACACACACACACACACACACACACACACACACACACACACACAGTAGAAAGTGATGGTGTTTAACCTACATGGACATCTGTAGTCGAATTATTTGCCAAATTATTAAATGGTGGACTTTAACTGCAGTTTGGCTGTTTCATTCAGGGAATTCATTCATGCCCCTCGCGACAAACGAGATATTTGTTTCGAGGAGCTGCTCTAAGCGTGTATTTTACATGAAATGTTTGATACCACACGGCGAATGAGATAAAAAAAAACCTCAGCATTTCCCAGAAACTTAGATGCACACGGCAGGTAGCGTCAGAAAGCCGCATATGTTATTCCGGTCACAAAATGCGGTAAAAATCCTACACAACATGTTTACACTCAGTGCAATAGTTTGTTAGATACGAACAAACTGAATAAACAAAGAGCACTGGTCGCTCACTTACCAAATCTGTAGAGACAGGACAATCCACAGCAACTAGAGCCGCGTCTTTATTACGAGAAGACTACAAGCGAATCCGGATCTCAGCGTTTGCAGATGAGAACAGCTCTCAGGTAAACAATGTTCCTCCTTAGAAACGTAAGTTATTGTTGTCGAGCGTCGCGTACACTGTTAATCCACACTTGAGTTTGAGCTCTCACAGAGAGAAAATGAAAACGAAACTTAACTGCAGCAAACTATAAAAGCAACACTTCACGCTTGTTTTGCCAATACAATGTGGCGTCTCTGCTGTCTAAACACTGTGACAGTAATGAATATTAATGAAGTTGCACAATAGAGCGCGCTGATTTGTTTGAACCAAGCCTTACTCATGCATTAATGCAGCACACTGTAAGACGTAATAAGACACACTCTGGTACAGACGTCCAGTCTGCAAGCTGGAATAAACGCTATTATGTCATGACCGTGACGCAGCTTCAAAAATTCGTTTCAAACCGGAAGTACGAATTTGCTTGAAATAACGCAAAAAAAAACAATTTACACTTTTTAGTGAAATATAGGTGTCCTAATAGTGTTTTTAGCAGTGTGGGACACATATACGACTGTCAACAGCTCAAAAAATGTGTTTTGGTGTTTCGTGACCCTTTAACAGTTCTTTGACTGCCAGTAAAAAAATAACACTTTAGTTTTACAGTAATACCTTACCATAACAATTGTCATGATCACCAGTGATCTAGCCTGTGCAGATCACTGGAGAACTAAACATGTGCCACTGACATGAACTACTCATGAAACTCCCAGAAGTCTTTGCACTTTTCATACCTGCCACAGCTGACAATCATTCAGACACTGACACACAAACACACACAGCTGAAGCTCATGATTGACTCGTTACTTGGACAAACACACACAGCTGAAGCTCATGATTGACTCATTACTTGGACTATTTATACTGCTCACATTCCACACACTTTGCTGAGTCTTGTTCATTGTTAGCATTATAAAGTGTTTTCCTGGTCTTGCCTTCCTAAGTTTTTGCCTTTGTTTTGTTTTATTGTTTATGCTGTTATGCTGCCTGTCCTGACCATTTGCCTGCCATTTTGACCACGTTCTTTATATTACCCACATGCTTCAGTTTGACCATTGCCTGCCTGACTACTCTTGACTATAAAATTGCACGTTGATCCTCATCTCCATTGTCTTGACCTATATGTAACAACAATGATGGCCAATATATTATTACACCTCAATATTTATCAATTTTTTGTTCAGTAAACTATTCATTCTTGTTTATAAACAGAAATACAAATTAAATTGATATAATTTCAACAGAAACAAAATCAGTGTCACATAAGACTGCAAATGCTTCTCATTTTAATATCCCACGACTCTGAATTTCCAGTAGTTTTCACAGTGCTTTGCTTATACTGCAGTTAAGCTGTGGATTATAGCCATCTAAAGAGATGTGGCAGCTAATTAACGTGACACATTAAAAAGGACTCATTTTTAACCGCGCCACAACAGCGGTCAACAAAGTACAGCTCCATTTGTACATTCGCAAAGTCTGTTTCCAACACCTTACAGACTTGTTGCTAGGGAGGTCAAAGACTTTCTTTGAAGGCTAAATTAGGTTTGCATCAGCTGTAGAATCATCAGGCTTGCCAGACTGGAAAATTGAGTAAAGAGACCTAGTTATGGATGCATGAAATTATGTTCAAACACTCGAGCGCTTGACAGACATGAACACGAGTCTCCTTGTCATTACGGTATAATTAGGATGCATACTGATCAGGAATCAAACCATCATTTTTATCAAATCATATTTGACTACTAGAGATTAACTAAGATATATTTTCTCCCACGTGAATGCGCAATCTGGATGTCAAAAGGAGGAAAAAATGCTTGTGTTTTGTCATCAAACAAAAAAAAAAATGTCAGGCAAGAAACAGAAGTAGCATCTGTCTACAACCAAGAAAATGTCATGTCCTGTTAATCTAATCTGAATGCCTGCCCACTGACGTGTGTTTAATTGCACACAAGCGCATCCAGCCTGACTTTTGCTTGATTTCACCCTGACATGCACAGACACATGCAAAACATTCACTGACAAACTGCTTAGCAGGCGTCATCTTTATATATCCACAGATGCACCTAACAGAATGTCATTGAACCAACTCACATAAATAGACCAACATAAGAAATACAAATTCATCCGTGTCAACTATTCATCATATTGTCAACAAATGCGAATAGATAAAATACCAATACAAGATAAAAGCTTAACACTGTCAGATTGAGCAGAGTATCCTGAAACCCATGCTGACAGAGGTAGGAGGAAAAAACAATTGTAGCATCTCCAGATCTGCGGGCTGCCGCCTTCTGTCTATCTGCGTCAGAGACACACACATGCACAGACACACGGTGTGAAGAAGGGCATGCGGGCAGCACTGACGCCACTTTCAATAGGCTTCAGGTTAGCACGACAATACAGAAACATTCACAGAGGGCAAATATCAGTTCCTTAAAGGGACACATCACCCAACAAAAAAATCAAAGTTCAGCCTCAAAGGTGCAGTAGGTGATTGTCTACAGAAGCATTTTTTGTTGTGCTGGTTGAAAGTCTCTTCACATTCCAATAGTGATAATTAAAGTAAATTATCTAAATAAATTTAAATGTATTTTTATATTCTGGATAAGGCATAAGACTAATTTCCCATAATTCTGATAAGTAGCCCAAACTGTCTGTCAACAAATGTGGATTTGTACAAGGGCGCATGAATCCAAACTTTAAAATCCTGAATTAATATTGATGTTACTTTTGCACGCTGGAGGAAGGATGACACCATGGCTGAGGTATTTCTTTTAGACAGGTAATGTTCTGTTTTAAAGCTGATTATGTAGATTTTGTTGTGTTATGAATGGGTTATATGCACAGAAGTGCTGTTCAGGAACTGAAATCTTCCGGTGAAAGATTGATGTGACTATTTTTTATTTTATTTTAAGGGCCCTTTTACAGCATCAATAATGAGGTTTTTTTATTTAGTTTAACAACAAAGTATTTATATAAGTAAATAGCGCTATTGCGCCTAGCCTGCTTTACTGAGCGGGAGTTGGTTTATATTCACAATGGCTCATTTTTGAACTATGACAACCTGTGATGCACTCCCTATATTGTTTACCATGCTACTTAAATATTCAGTCTGAAATAGCATGTAATTATGGCTTAGAAATAAGTGTAATTCCTGCATGCCGATAAGATCACAGATTCAACACATTTCCAAACATAACAAATTTCTAATAAATGATTTATTTTATCTTTGCCATGATGACAGAACATAATATTTGATCAGATATTTTTCAAGATACTACTATTGAGTCTAAAGTGCCATTTAAAGGCTTAACTAGGTTAATTAGGCAGGTTAGGGTTAGGCAAGTCATTGTATAACGATGGTTTGCTCTTTAGACAATCGAAAAAACATATTGCTTAAGGGAGCTAATAATATTGACTTTAAAATGGTTTTAAAAAAATTAAACTGCTTTTATTCTAGCAGAAAAAAAACACATAAAACTTTCTCTAGAAGAAAAAATATTATAGGAAATGCTGTGAAAATTCCCACAGTGGTGTGTATTTTGCTTTATTTTCAGACCACAAAAAAAGAAAACATGTTCTTTCTTTCCAGTTGCATAGTGACCAGCTGCTTCTACAATAATAAGGAGCAAAAATGGTGCTCTATATTCCAAAAGTTCTGGAGGTATATGAAAGGATTTGGTAAAACAAAAATATTTTATTTATTATGAATCCTTCATTCATCTTTGAAACACAAAGACTATATGTAGCAACCAGCAATTTGGTTGTTCACACCAGATGCAAACCGAATGGTAAGCTTTATAACCCAATAAGTACATTTTAAACTTTAACATTAACATTTAAATACTTTCTATTAAGTCAGCGCCAATGGCATAGTGGTTAGTGTTTCGACACATGCACTCCAGTGCTCACGGGGACCCGAGTTTGATTCCTGCATCAAGGTCCTATGCTTATCCCCCTCTCTTTGCTCCCCTCAATTTCCAGTCAATATTCTCTAGTGTCCAGTGCAATAAAGGTGAAAACCACTAAAAAAAATTAATAAAAATATTCCCTATTGATTTTCATTATAACTCAATATACACAACCACATAGCAAATATATCACTTGGTGAAGTTTGTTCCTTGCAATTGACTTGCTTGGTTTGGGACTTGTGGTGTTGCGCATAGATGGATTTGCTATCTTAAGTGTTTGAACTTTCAGCAGTGAAACCACACTGAACTGAACTAAGCTGAACATAAACACTAAACTGGATTGACACAATCTACTAGAACTCCTATGTGAAGCTGCTTTGACACAATCTACATAGTAAAAGCGCTATAGAAATAAAGATGAATATGACTCACAGAATGCACAACCTGATGCATAGCTACTCCAAAACTATTACACCAGATAGAGAAACTGAGTGACTATTTGTTGGAGTAACAGTCCTAACGTTAATTTCCACACTTTATGTTTGCTAGTTATTTTATTTTCAAGATCTGAGATGAACTGCTGCCGCTTTCAGTACGGATCTCACATAAAATAGTATTCAAAGTCACATTGGTAACACTCAGCACTGAATAAAGCACATAATCAGCACCTAAGGTGATCATTGTCATAGGGGTTTATGCTGTTGTTCAGCCCCGGTGTAGCAGAAATAGAAATAGTTTCTAAAATAGAAATTTCACAAATCAGGTTTCCCCCACAGTCCAAAGACATGCAGTATAGGTGAATTGAATAAACTTAATGGACCATAGTGTATGTGTGTAAATGAGTTTGTATGGATGTTTCCCAGTACTGGGTTGCAGCTGAAAGGGTATCTGCTGTGTAAAACATTTGCTGAATAAGTTGAATGTTTATTTCGCTGGTGCGACCCCTGATTAATAATGAGTAAAAAGTGAATGAATGAATGAATGCACGTGGCAGCATTGTGTCACATGTATTTAGGACACAGTGTTTTATTTTTAATATAATAATATCTATTTGTAATGCTGGTTTTTATTAACCTTCATAATGTAAATTCCTGAGTATAAGCAGGAGCATTTTTGCATTTCTTCGTTTATGGAATAAAAAACACAATGCTATACTGTATTAGAACAACTCCAGCCGAGGGAGAGTGACTGAAATGTTTATTTTGTGCATAAATGATCCCTTTAAAAAAACATAAGGAGAAGAAAGGGTTGGGGGATGTGAGTGGAGTTGATGAGCGAAAGGAGAATCTAGGACATGTTTGATTAACGCACACTTGTTTTGACAATCATACAAAGAATGAATGACTTGAGTTTCATACAATAGAGAGTGCGCTGATGTACTCATCATCATTATTATCTTTATTTGTATTGTTACCACTGTCACATCATCATCATCATCAACAACAGCATCAGTCTTTAGTTACATCAACCAGGCCAATTAACTCGCTGATATTTGGCTATTTTAAGATGATGAACAACTTAATTCTGTTAAACATGAAAGATGTTTTGATAAACATTTCAGATATTTTCATTTAATTAATAACCTTTATGCTTAAAAAGTGTCAGGGTTCTGCCACTCTGGTCTTGCAAATTCTTGTTTTGGAGTGCAGACACTAGCTCTGTCTTGTCCTCTTTCTGTCATCGTGTGTGTCTCTGTACGAGCGCCAATTGTGAACGTGCTTGTACTGTGCGCGTTCCCGCTTGATGGGGGCGCGTGAGGTCTATTCATGTTTGCAATGGTGCGCTCCTGTCCGGGTTTTCACGTTCGTTTGTCTGCAGCGTGGTGTTTCATTCCCAGCGTCTCAGTCTAGTTGGTTTCGGTTCCGGCCGGCGCTGAGATGAAACATGCACTCTGTGTGTGTGTGCACGGTGAGTGTTTTCATTCATCACGTACTCGTGTCTCCCGTTCAGTCTTCTGTTGGTGTTGTGTTTAGCACATGATGTATGTTTACATGCATTGCGTGTTCGTGTTGTCATGAACACGCGGATAATGAGTTCTCTCATTGGCTGCGTGTTCTAGTCTCGTGAGCAGCTTGTGTTGTCTCTGTGTCATGTGCTCTCCCGTCTATTGTCTAGCCCCACCCTCCTTGTTAACTTATTATTAGTTTATTAGATTCACATGTTTAACACCTGTTTGTTCACCTGTGTATTAATTTAATTCTGCTTATATTCTCCTCATGTCTGCTGTCCTGGGCCAGTTCGTCATCATATGTTGTCGTTTCTTGTCTTGTTCTCCAGTTTGCCAGCCTGCCCTCTCTAGTTTGTTTGTTTTATTTGTTTTATTAATATATCCCCCCTCGAGGTAGTTTGTTTTGCCATTTTGCTTTTTATTTTTATTAATGAATACCCATTGCTTGCTGCACCTGAGTCCTCGCTCCTTTTCCCTACCACAAACCGTGACAAAAAGCAGAAATCAAACTAGACATTTTTCTAATGCAAAGTCGTTGTTGTAATAATTTAGAGATGCAACTATTTTAAATTTGCAAAAGTTATGTTGTTTACCGCGTCAGCTTCTCCACACATGCTCTTCCTTTACCGCGTCAGCTTCTCCACACATGCTGTTCCTTCTGTGTCATTAAACTGCGTAGAAGTACCACATTGTTTAATAATGTACAAAACTGAATGCCTATATAAATCCGATCTGCCTGTTTACATGATAGTGGAATTGTCACATATCTGATTTGTATCCGATTAATTTTCTCATATAAAGGAGGCCTGAACCCCTGAATATCTGAATGCAGGCATTTTTTTTTTTGTGTTTACACGGTCATAGAACAGATCCGATCTGTTTAACATATGAGTAAAAACAATCTGAATTGGGTCACACTTAACTGGCAAACTGGGCCTAAATGCATCAATATTATGTATATTTTATTACCGGTGTTATTTTCTATCTGAACAAAGATGAACCTCATAAGGCAAAAAAAATTACAAATTATCTGAGAGCATTCCATGTTTGACAGCTGATTAAGTTAAGTCTAATTCAGAAGTTCACACTTAGCTGATGATGGATTATAAAGCTTGTTTGGCATACTGTCCCGGGAGAGAGCCCTGAGCTCATAAGATCCTCGAGCCTAGGGCTCCCTCTCGTTTGCAAGGCAAGGGGGGAGTTTGAGCTCAGGTAAATCTCGAAAACTCCCCTGCTGTAGTAGCTAATAACTACTTAAGAACATGTCTATGGTGCCGATTTGGATCAGTCAATTAACTTAAGTTGCATTTTTTTGAACAGTGGGAGGAAACCAAGTGAGCATGGGGGGAACATGTACACTCCGCACAGAAATGTCAGCTGGCTTGGTAAGGACTAGAACGAGTGACGTTCTTGAAGTGAGGCAACAGTGCTAACCACTGGGCCACCGTTCTACCCATCTAGGAAGGAGGAGGAGTGGTGGTGGAAGGGGGATTCTTCAAAATGAAGATGGCTGTCATATGGAACTTATGGTATTTATGGTGGCTTAGGAATCGTCTGATTGGTGAATCATAAATTGCATAATGTGGGGTCGGCTGCAAGCAATCATAAGCACGTGGTCCTCACAAAATTAGTTTATAAATAAACTTCACTTAAATGCATTAAGAATATTCTCTAAAAGCAGCTATTCCACATAACTATAAGTGGCAAAGAGAAAAAGAGTAAGAGAGAAAAAGAGCACACATTCAGGCAACGGTGAGATCTACAGTTCCACTGAGTGCACACCAGAACTGTTCCCACAAATCTTGGAGGACAATAGGACTCAAATCACACAGCTTTACCTCTCTAGAGCGAACTGTCTCAACAGCTATAACAAAACACCACCTTCTCCCAAAACTCTGGGGATTTAACAAGACTGAACCACTCCTGCTGATAACGCTGCTTATTTGCACGCAGTACCCGTGTTGTTTTAGTGGCCGTCTCACTAAAGTAATTATGCAAATCGGGTAAAAGTTCAAATGCATCCATAAAACATGCGCTGGTGCATTTTATACAGCACAGTTCAAAAGTAAATCCAGCCTTCAAACTTGCCACCCTAACTGCCCTGAACATGCAAATCCAGCCTTCAAACTTGCCATTGAAACATGCAATAAAAAAAAAGAAAAGAAATAAAACATCTGAGCACCAACTCAAACACACTTTAAACACACGTCAATCACAAACATGGTTCCAGTAGCTTCAGTCAGTCTCGCTTTGCTCCAGGCTTATTGTACAGCCTCTGCGTCTCCTGCAGTGCAGATGTGGGCAAGCTCCGCCAGTTTAAGCCCAAGATAAGGGAGGATTTACTGGCAGATAGAGAGTGATTGACGCAGCTCATGCAAGGTCAGCTCACCTAAATGAGGGCTCACAGAGGAAATGTGGGTATTCTGTCTAGCGCAAAAAAAGCCTGTGTGCTAGTGTGTGATAGTGTCTTTGCGTGTGTCTATGCGAGCCAGTTAATCGCGTGGGTGGGTTGTTCCAGCAATCTCTATATAAGCAATTATGCACAGTTTTAACTATTATGTTCTCCACTGGAGATAAGAACTTTCTTTTCACGGATTACACAACACAGAAATCCACATGCGCAATTAAGAAAAGTAACTGCTTTACTTAAAACTTTCTGAATGCGACATGTTACGCTATAACGTGGGGACTTTTGAAAGCCCTCTCGCACGTACATTAGGCCTCCACACTGAATATGAATGTAGTTTGTTTACAGTCGCCAAGCTAAAGCATTTGTATAAACCAAGCTGTTTAGACATGAACCTTTGCATTTTAGGATCAGGTCATTTTCAATTCATGAGCGGCCACTGGATTTGAACTGGCCACACACTACAGTAAACCTGAAATGAATTTTAAATTGGAATAACTCAATCCCTGGACGGATGGATGGATGGACTGAGAGATGGGTTATAAATTGGTTATAATAGAATTTTTACTTTTGAACCACATCCCTCAGTCCTTGATGGTTGGATGGATGAAAATAATGTATAGATCAGGGATGTCCAAACTCGGTCCTGGAGGGCCGGTGTCCTGAAGAGTTTAGCTCCAACCCCAATCAAACACACCTGAACCATCTAATCAAGCTCTTACTAGATATACTACAAACTTCCTGGCATGTGTGTTGAAGCAAGTGGGAGCTAAACTCCTCAGGACACCGGCCCACCAAAACTGAATTTAGACACCCCAATGGATGGATAAATGAATGGATAATATTAATTCATTCATTTTCATTCAACCCATCTCTGGAAAACATCCACACACACATTCACTACGGACAATTTAGCCTACCCAATTCACCTGTACCGCATGTCTTTTGGATTGTGGGGGAAACCGGAGCACCCGGAGGAAACCCACGCGAAGGCAGGGAGAACATGCAAACTCCACACAGAAACGCCAACTGAGCCAAGGTTCGAACCAGCGACCCAGCGAGCTTCTTGCTGTGAGGCGACAGCACTACCTGCTGCACCACTGCCTCGCCAATATTAATTCATTCATTTTCTTGTCGGCTTAGTCCCTTTATTAATCCGGGGCTCGCCACAGCGGAATGAACCGCCAACTTATCCAGCAAGTTTTTACGTAGCGGATCCCCTTCCAGCCAAAACCCATCTCTGGGAAACATCCACACACACATTCACACACACACTCATATACTACGGACAATTTAGCCTACCCAATTCACCTGTACCGCATATCTCTAGACTGTGGGGGAAACCAGAGCACCCGGGGGAAACCAGAGCACCCGGAGGAAACCCACGCAAACGCAGGGAGAACATGCAAATGCAGGGAAACATGCAAACAAGGCGACAGCACTACCTACTGCGCCACTGCCTCGCCCTGATGGATAATAATTGGTTATAATGGAATTTTAACTTTTGAACCACATCCATGGATGGATGGATGGATAGTATGATATAATGGTTGATAGGCAGATGGATGGATGGATGGATGGAGTAGGCAGAATAAAAGATGGCTGGCTGACTGGATGGATGGATGGATGGATGGATGGATGGATACAGTACGCAGAATAAAAGATGGTTGGCTGACTGGATGGATGGATGAATGGATGGATGGATGGATGGATGGATGGATACAGTACGCAGAATAAAAGATGGTTGGCTGGCTGGCTGGCTGGCTGGCTGGCTGGCTGGCTGGCTGGATGGATGGATGGATGGATGGATACAGTAGGCAGAATAAAAGATGGCTGGATGGATGGATGGATACAGTAGGCAGAATAAAAGATGGCTGGCTGGATGGTCTATCTATTCATATATGCATTTTCCATCCACCTCTCAACTTATCCATGCATCTATAAGCCTATCTTTTTCTTTTCTTAAATTCAAGAACTGAAATGTACAAAGCACAGTTCTCAATGCCACACAACTCAAGCTTACACTGAAAGTGGCATAAGGTCAATGCAGGAGTCCTAGATGCTGCATGAAATCTGTCAGGGAGAAAAACACTTATCTACCCCAAAATAAAAACAGTTCAACTCAAGCTTCAGACAGCTGACAGAACGAAAAAATATCATAAAACATGTTACTACATTGGAAAAATATTGCTCGATTAATTTTTGGAGTGACAGAATTAAGCTTTCCAAAGTAACACTCCGCATCACCAATAAGTTAACAATAGACCGAGCACAGTGAGAGTGAAGTTAAAAAAAAGAGAGAGAGAGAGAGAGAAAGAAAAAAGGTTGAACTCATGAAGCCACTAAGTCTTGTGTTTACAAAGCCAGTCTCATGAGGTTCCCCATATTGGGCTTGGTAAAGTGTTCTTCAAAGAGACCAAAGGCTTATTGGCTCATTTACAAAGGTCTCTTCTCCTAAAGAGCATCCTTTGAAAATTCACAGGTAACATGCAGCCAAGCGGGCAACTCTAAAATGACTGATGTTCCTTACAATCGTTTGGCTCTTTTAGAGATGGATGAACAAAAACAAAAAACTCTGATCAACACCCTGGAGATTTGGGCAAAGCCTCACTGCCAAACCAGTATGGGGGGAAAAAGGCTCCATCTGAAAAGCCTCAGGACTGGATTAACAGAATAAAGAGAGAGGAAAAGTCTGATCTGTTCGCCCTCTCTCAAGTGAAGATGGCTGCAATTTGCACTTGAAATTAATTACCCAGCTGTGAGGACGTGATTGACGTGGCGGCAGGTTCCTGGTGTCCGAGGCAGCGTGCAGACGAGGTGTTCTCCAGAAGCCAGGAGCAGCCAGCGGAGTGAAGAAACTGAGAGGATGAGAAGACCTGGTAATTTGCGTTTCCTGGGACCTACAGGAAGAAGAAGATCATATCGTCACCCTACTGCCCAAGAGAACCTGTGATAAGAGACTGTAGCAAACAGAAAATCAAACAGCTGCTTATTGCTTCCACTTGAAACTCTTGGATCTGGGCTGCATGCCAAGGTGAGGAACCACAAATGAAACTCAGCCTGGGACAGCGAGTAAGCTTGTGAGCTTGACATGATGCTGCTGCTGCTGCACAGGTCTCCTAGCTGTGCTAATCTTGCTAATGGCTAACCAGCAGAGGCTCTCTTATCAGGGGAGAGCACGCTTTGTCCACACAATCCCAACAGCCAGTCGAGCTCACACATGGCCGATGGCGGCCAGGCTAGGCAGACGAAGCACGAATGCCAATGAGCATCGCCGGCCAAGCCAAGATTTCATTACTTCCTGGACGTGTTCTTGAGCCACAAACAGCTCCGGGCTGGGCCCAAAATCTGCCGCCTGTGCAGAGTTTCCCTTTAATCTCTAAAGTCTCCTCGCCACCCGACCTTTACGGTTGTCGATGGGCACAAATCCTACTTTGATGGAGGATAAAGGGGCAAAGTTCCAGCAACAACAAGGCCACATAAAGAAGCGCCACTCATCCACAAATCAGTCCGTGCAAAGTACATAGGTGAGCAAGAAGTTCAGAAGATCAAAACAGTGCCATAAAAGTTTAATGTGTGGCTGGCAGGTAGTAACTAGCCGGGCAATAAGACCAGCTATTTTAGAGCTGTAGCAAGCATTCATAATTTACACTATAGTTTCATCTAGGAGTAAAAGTCTATCTCTGTTTTCTCATGCCCCTGTCCCTTGTCATGCACACAAGGCTGTGGTTTCACTTAACCGTGTATGAGTGAACCGATGTGTGCAGTGGCTCCAGTAACACAGGCCAAATGAGAGCAAGAACCAGAGTTCCTGGGGGCTTTCCCTGACAAGCAACAAGAACCCATTAGTTTTAACATCAAAAAGGAGAAAATCATGTGTGTTCTACACTACTGTTGGATTTCTTGTACATTTTCCAATATGATACTGAATTTGTGACACTTCTCCAATGGCTGATACAGCTTGGTGTGATTTATGCATGTTACAATTTATAGAATAAAGAAAAATATATTAGTTTGGAATGAAATTAGGACTGTGTGATTAATCAAAATCTAATTGCGATTTGAAACGTAGCGATTAGCTAATTAGCAAGAGGCTGCAATATGAAATATATATTATTAATTATATATTTATTAATAATTTATATATTTTATTAATATAATTATATATAATTATATATTACTCACCCAGAGCAAATGTGTGCATGGCGTCTTTGTTTGACTGTCTTACTAGCACACTTTCGTTCTGCCCAATCAGAATTGCATAAACGAACTATGCGGAACCTTCATATATTTATTTTCTTTTCGGCTTAGTCCCTTTATTAATCTGGGGTCACCACAGCAGAATGAACTGCCAATTTATCTAGTATATGTTTTACACAGCGGAAGCTCTTCCAGCGCAACCAATCTCTGGGAAACATCCACAAACACTTATTCACACTCATACACTACGGACAATTTAGCTTACCTAATTCACCTGTACCGCATGTCTTTGGAATGTGGGGGAAACCGGAGCACCCAGAACATGCAAACTCTACACAGAAACACCAACTGACAACACCGAGGCTCGAACCAGCGACCTTCTTGCTGTGAGGCGACAGCACTACCTACTCCGCCACAGCGTCAACCAGACACACAAACAGGAAAGCACGGACGAGTAGGATGATGCCGTCTGCCCCTTCAGAAGCATTAATAGATGAATTAATATAAAAAAAACAGGACATCAGTAATATGGGAATATCTTGGGTTCCTGTCACAAAAAATTTAACTTTAATATTTTGATAACTTCATGTGTATTTTGTGTACATTCCAACACAATCTCAACTTTTTGATTTAGTGGCTAATTCGTATGAGTTCGTATGATCTAATTCGTACAATTTAGTACGACTTGCTCATCCCCTAATGGGGTGGGGTTAGGTGCCACGCCCCCTTTTTAAAATAGTACAAATTCGTACGACTGAACTCGTACAAATTAGCCACTGAACTGGCAAAACGTAAAATACTTACGTTTTCTTGTGAGATCAGGCTGGTAGATTTACAGCTTGCAATGCAGGTATGTGCATCATCTGTTGTGACTGACTGTAATCGAATGTACCATACAAAAATTATTTATCATTTCCTTTTCATAAGACAGTTATATAAAGATGCTTTAGTTGCAGAATTTGAAAGCAGTTTAACTATTTAAATGCTTCTTACTGAACATTACATCATTCAATGCGACTATACGCGTGACTTTATGGAGAGCTTACATCCTACTAACTACAGTTTGCTTTAAGAACATGTTAACAAATTTAGTTACAAACTAGCTAGTAGTTACAAAGCCCCTAGAGTGCATTTTACCTTCTAGTTTAATAAAGAACTTACTAACCCTACCCAGGAGATAACTAATGCCATAACGCACGACCTCGGCTGAAGACATGGTGCCTTTTAGGGCAGTGACCAAAGAGGGATTTAAAAAAACTAATCTAAATGCAGGATTAGAGTTATACACTTCCATCTCACACCTATTTTTGCCATTTTGGAGTACCACAGCTGTAAGTTTAACCTTATGATATTTTGTATAGCATCTGTGTTCATTATTTTGTTTTAGAAAATACAAGCCCTTAAAGGCTCTTATCAGCCATATTAGTTTGCCGTTGTGTATTTTTATAATTATTATTATTATTTTTTGTTTGTATAATAAGCTACACATTAAGTGTGACACGGCTGGGATGAGAATCAGAACCTCCAAGTCCGATGCCATGGTTTGCCACCTTCTCCAGGTTGGAGGAAAGTCCTTACCCCAGGAGGAGGAGTCCAAGTATCTTGGGGTCTTGCTCACAAGTGAGGGAAGGATGGAACGTGAGATTGACAGGCAGATGTGGTGCAGCGGTAGCAGTAATGCGGTTGATGTACCGGTCTGTTGTGGTAAAAGTGCAGCTGAGCCGAAAGGCAAAGCTCTTGATGGTCATGAGCTTTGGGTCATGACCGATAGGACAAGATCTCGGATACACGCAACCAAAATGAGTTTCCTTGACAGGTTTTCAGGGCACACCCTTATAATAGGGTGAGGAGCTCTGTCACCTGGGAGGAGCTCAGAGTAGAGCTGCTCCACCAAATCGAGAGAAGCCAGTGGAGGCGGCTTGGGTATCTATTTCGGATGCCTCCTGAATGACTTCCTACAGTAGGGAGGCATGTCCCACCGGAAGGAAACCTCAGGGAAGACCCAGGACACACTGGAGGAACCAAGTCTCTCAGCTGGCCTGGGAACGCCTCGTGATCCCCCTGGAGGAGTGAGAGAAAGTGTCTGGGGAAAGGGAAGTCTGGGGTTCTCTCCTAAGATTGCTGTTGAAAATGAATGAATGAATGAATGAATGAATGAATGAATGAATGAATGAATGAATGAATGAATGAATGAGCTACACTATGTCCCAAATTTGAGTTTAACTTGTTGAGTAAAATTCAAATCCATTCTTTCTGCCACAAATGCTCTCGTTTTAACCAAGTTTCAATTCAATTCAAGTTTCAACTCATTGCATTTTAACAGTAAGAAGCTAGGATACAGATTATTGACCTGAAGCTTGACTACAATAATAAATCACAAATCAAATCGAAATCTTAAAAAAATAAATAAATAAAATAATCGCAACTAGATATTTTGCCCAAATCTCACAGCCCTAAAAGAAAATAAAGTAAATATTTTTTGGGTGAACTTATTTCAAAGATAAACTACAATTCTTGGAGGAATTGTACAAAAAATGATGAAATAGGTATTTAAGTATTAAGTTATTCTCTTCAGAGTTTTTTAAATACAATAAAAATAGGTTATATCTTATAGAATTTTATTTTTATATTTTTATGGAATTATAAAAGCTTATTTATCATGCTAGGATTTTATAGTGTTTGTATAGTGATATTTTTTTTATGTTCTTGTTGGGTATGTTGCAACGTAATTTCGTTCTGCATTACAATTCTATTGTGATGCGTTAAATGACATAAATAAAGGAAACTGAAACTGGAAGATAAAGATTCAGAAGTGTCCTGTTTGCCTCTGTTCAGGCGTCTGAATCAAGAGCATTTTAAAGCCCATCTGTGCCTTTTCACCGACAAGAAGTCTCGTGTGGCCTGGAAGTGAAACTTGAGGAAGGTGGAAGAGATGGAGACGGTACGACAGAGAGCAGGTGGCTACAGTAAAAAACACTCAGTGAAAAACACCAAACTGCGCCGCAAAGGACCAACAGCATTTAGTCACAAACTACACAAACAGAGCACTTGTCACTTTAAGTAGAGAAGCCCAAGCTGAAGTGCATTTACCACACAAGCTAATCCATCATTCACCACGATGGCTCCTCTGTCATTCCCTTCGCGTCCTGAAAATGAACCGTTCTGTCATTAGGAACTGGAAGCGTTCGTTCAGATAAACTTCAGCATGGCTTCAGAAGCATGAAATGTTTTTTGATGGTGGGTCAAATCAAATCAGTTTTATTTACAGAGGAAGCCGTCACAAACAGGAAATCAGGTTTATGCTCAACACCTTGAATGCTAAGGGAAGAGCAAGGATAAAAAGAGCAGTCGTCCTCCAGTCAGCTTAGATGAATAAGAAATCAAAAGGATGTCACTTGGAGGTCAGTCACGAGTTTGACCTGAATGGATCTAATGGATGTCACTCTATTTGGAGATAATAGGGTATATAGACCCTGGCAGAGGGTAATGTAATTAAAGAACCACCTAGTAAGAGCACATAATGTGCTCTCGCATCAACCAGCCACCGAGAGAAACACAGATAGGCTAGAGTGTGCATTTATGTCAGGGAAAGAGACATGCATAAATGGAAAAAATAAAAAACGAAGGCAGTTAGAGCGGAAGAGAGTGGTAGGTTGGTGGAACAGGCAGTGCCGTTCGAGAAATGCCTCCTGCCACTCTCACTTACACAAAGCCGCGTCAGCGTCCCCAAGGTTACCATCTGCCTCTCAGCAGAGCGAGGCAGCTCTCCACGATTCACACTTAATCACCGCACAACCTCTTACACACTCATTTCCCGTCTTTGTCAAAAGGAGGCTGCTCCTAACAGAGGGGATTTTTCAAAGTGCTCATATACACAACAACGTCTTACTCATTACAACGAACCTGAGTCTTTTCATTCACTGTTCAGCATCGCTTGTTCTGAGGAGCTTTGTTTCAACTAGCCACCGGGCACTGTAATCAATTCATCACAACTTAAGCAGTTAATGAATTGAAACTTGGTGAAAATGAAGAGTATTCGGGGCAGAAAGGATGGATTTGAAAATTACAGATGTCCTGTTTTCTTTTTTTTTATCATTATGGTACCTTTAATAGCCATATTGCAGCATTGTAAACTTGGCAACGACTGACATTTTGCAAAAAGTCTAAGCTATTTATGTTGTGAAAAGTCTGTTTTTTTTTCTGAATCAGCCTTATGCCTGAGGTCTTTGAGAATAATGGTAGAGAATTCCCTCTCGGTCTGGCTGCTTCCTCCATTCCAAGTTCATTTTCAGGAGGCAAGTTATTTCTTTGTTATCAGTTTCCAGAGAAAATAAAATATGTGCATATTTACCACCGTGAGACCTCTGCAGTCAAGCTAGCCGCCTCAGTATTGCTACACAACAACAGACAACCCACATTTTTTTGTGTTCACACCAGTCATCTAAGATTCAATCAAAACAAACATATGGATACAGAGCTGCCGCTTTACATACGCCCCCATCATGTTCTGCCATATATGTGTTTTAATGGAAAAACTTTACAACATTTACAAGAGTATTACTAATTAACTCAGAAGCTTTTTTATTGTCTCAGCCGCACTCAATAACACCCCTCACTTAGTCACTAAAAGGCTTTTTAATAACAATGTCCTTATGACCTCCTTCACTGAACACCAGTGTTTTACACTGAAATCAAGTCTCACCCGAGAAGGTTAAGCAGGGCTTGACGATAAGGACTGCCCGATGGCCCGGGGCCAGCATGCGAGACGCTCGGGACAGTAACTGGCTTGTAACTAAAGATAAATTTGGCTGCGACTGTCAATTTCATGCAAACAAAGTATTAAAGGTTCAAGACACCCTCTAGAGCTTTTTTGTAATTACAACAGATTTGTGTGTGTTGAGCATCAGTTAAGACAACGCTAGCAGCTTTAATTGTGGGTAAACCTGGATAGATAAGAGCTTTTGTGAGCTAATTTCATCTGACAGGTTTAAAATAATTTTTTGGGCGGGATCAAAATCGGTGCGAGCATTTGCTACTGGAGTAATGACGTGTCGGTTTCTCATTATTATTCATAGTTGAGTTTTCTTATCCTATGAGAAGGCCCTGCTTCTTAATTATTCATGAGAGCACGTGCTTACTGAAGGCAAGGCAGATCTGCCATGCGGTGACACCCAATGACTGGGTGAGACCACATCTGTGAATGGCAAGCAGTATTTAGCCGTTCATGAAGGGTCGTAAGGTTATGTATTTGTTTCCATGATTCACGAGGTTTGTTGCATGATTTTCGTCGCGATGCTGTCAGGGCCGATACAGCAAAGCTGTTGGTTTGCAACAAGCATTTTTGTCGGGAGAGCTGTAGGAGAAATGGCGAACTTTTATCAGTTGAGTTCGTTACCATTCAGACACATCGCCTATATCTGTGCTGCTGTGTTCACCTATGTTTAAAATTCTACAGATTACCAACAACGCTAATGGTTGGAAAAGATGGTGGATAACAGTTCAGCAGCCCTCTTTCCCTGTGTCTGCATTCAGAATCGGAGATTCAGGAGGAGGGAAGTCCTCCCTATTCATGGTGTTTACATGTGTATCTTTATAATGATATAAAAAATTGTAGTTATGTGTATATGAAATTACGATTAACAAATGTAGCAGGGCATTCAATTACTGTTTATTTCTTTTCATTTTAACTTTGTAAACTATAAAATCATGCGTCTCCTCACTGTTTGGGTCTCATTTTGTGAGCCGACTGACAACAGTTGTTGGCTCCCCTCTTTTTCTCGTCCACTCCTCCATCTGCTAACAGCACTCCTCCCTCTGCCCATTTTGAAGCTTGTTTTTTTTATTCTGAGATGGACTTGAACCCAAAGAGGGGGGTTTCACAGCCCTTTAAAGGGGGTCAAACACTGAATATAAGACCGCTCTCTGTTGTGTGGCAGAAACATGATCACTGCCATGCATTTTAGAATTGTAATCACAGATTTCTATCAGGGTACGCACACCGGCACTGCAAGTCGGTGGCTGTCTATGGTGCCCAGCTAAAAAAAAAAATCAAGACACTGTTCATATTTTTTGCCGCACCACAGAGCGCCATCTGAATTGTTTGATTTTAAATAATAAGCAAATGTGTGCGTCCGATGTGCGTTAATGATGCACGGATCATCTCATTATCTTATTAGGGTCAAATATAAATGCCTTGTCCATTTCGTGAGGTGTGCACACAGTCAGCAGAGGCCTGCAGTGCAGCACCAGATGAAACTATAAATCAGCCTATAACCCATAGACCTTGGGTTGGGGCGGGTAAAGAAATTGAAAAAGAAAAACTGAAAGTTTGAAAATAAAATGAGTTCCATTATTTTTTTTGGACTTTTTTTGGAGCCCATGGCCCCACCTAGCATTCAACCAGCGGGAAGTTTAGTTTGACATTTAACAAAATTACCAATAATTACAAATGAGTAAGTCACCTTTAGTTAAATAATTATATTTGCAATAAAATAATAAATAATAATAACATTTCCATACAGCTATCATTGAATTTTGCTCAAAATACATTTTAATTTTAATTTTAATTAATTTATTTTATTTATTTATTTTTCCAAATTTAGTTATATCACATTTAAAATATGCAGCTAAGAAATAGCTATTAACTTCAATTTTATATTTATTTTTATTTTATTTTATTTTTTTATTGGGGCCAGTTCAAATTTTGGCAGGGCAAAAGATTCAAAGTAAATCGGCACACTGCCACTTTAGCTCTCAAAGAAAATTTTTTAATGTCAATATCACAACGTTTCGACCGACATGGTCTTCATCAGGTAAAGCATTGCAAATGGAAGTGCTCCAGAAATAGTCAAACAGCTCTACACAACACCTGCAGTCAATCATCACAATCAGCTAACAAGCCGATAAACAGGAACATTTTCATACAATAATATATCTAACATATATATCTAACAATATGAAAAACATACCATTACAAACAACAACAAATCTAAACCACTGGCAGATCGAGCCAGTAGAAAAAAATCCTTAGCGTCAAACCCTGTTAAGTAATCAGATAAGCCAAAAGTGGGACCCCTTGCATCCCCCTTGACTTATGCACACTTCTCCCGGAGTCAGGAACCATCTTGGCAGGATACAGATTTCCACTGAGCTCCATTGTGGCTACGCTACAGTGCACGCACAAAGAGAAAAACATGAAAAGCTCAGCGGAGGCGGGTAATGAAAGATTATATGAAAGATTATTGGACTAACTTCATCATCTCCGATTTGCTCAACCTTTACAAGCTCTGATGTCTCCATAACTATACTAGAGAGGATAATGGTATGATAGGCCATCACTGACACCAAACGGAGCATGGCAGAGGACAATAATCAATGCGGTCACGTTGGTATCCTGCATCCAAAAGCTATCAAACTCAATTGTGTATGTTTATAGGCTTTAAAGAATAATTATGTTGCGTTGCGTATTGGAATCAGGTTACCACAAACATGGATGTTTAATATGGTTTTAACAGCCTCTTGGTGACATCAATGATGCAAACGAGTTTTAATGTGATTGTGGATGTTTTATGATAAAATTAAACAGTACGTGGATTCCTCCTGCAATTTCGTGTGCATCAAATCTGATTTGAATATTCAAGGAGTGGTGCACAGCCACTTCATTTGCATTTTTCTGCCAAGCGCTGATTGTTCATTCGGAGTTGAAAATATTCCGGCATAACTGCAAGATCCCCCATTAAGTAGAGGCACATCTCAGAGCTGCACGTTTCCTCACATCTCTCCACCGACAGAGCCCATCAGCGATATTCCAGAAGGGGGAAGGAAAAAAAAACTGCTTTTATCGGCCTCGGCTCCTCTGTGGGTTTGTGCTGTGATGGTCTTGATGGAACAGCGAGCCTGATGGTCGCTACTTTCCACATCCAAACCCAATAGATATGAGGAGAGTGATGCACTTCGGTGTGTATACAGCCCCATTATCGGGCCTGTAATCACACTTTCTTTTTCCCTAATGGAGTTTTGGTCGACTCTGGGAGATTGTTCTTTCTTTCAGGTCGATGGGAATACATCATGCTCATATTCTGGGTGATATTGATCTAGGACTAGTCAATAATGCCTTTTGGGAGATAAACAACAAACCATACCAACACATGCAGGCCAACTGATATGTTTGTTAAAGGGGGAGACTCTAGTAGCCAAGCCACCTCCAAATCCCCTTGATAAATAATTAAATGCATGATCCAAACAGAAAGTTATGGATGAACTATAAAGAAAAAGGTGTGAGCTAAATAATGGGATCCATTTAAATGGGATAAAAACTCTCAGATAAACAAAGTACTGTGTAATTAAAGATGCTTAGATCTAGAGCATATATTAAAAAACAGTGTGAAAATCAAAGTCTGGATTTCTATATAACTACGTTAAAGAAGCCATTAATCATCTATGTTTAGATAGTGGGGGCTTTCTCTAGGAAGGAAGTTAAAGGGTAGGGTTTGTCTGTCCTCATCCATCTGGAGGCTTTTGGACCATGTGACAGCACACATGGCACAGCTTCTCTTCTGATGAGCTGAGGTCTTAAAACAGCTAAACTGAATTCATCAAACTCACAAAACCTCAAATCAGCAAATCAAAAGAAGAGATGAAAGAAACAGCATCTCAGTCGTGTATTTCAAGAAAGCTATAAAGGGGATCTAAAATTTTAGTTTTCATTAATATCAAAGGCTCAGAAAAATTGGCTGTAGCACAACATGCATACGCATAACAAAACAACAATTAAAAATAATAACAAATGCCTTTTACTTATAAAAAAATACCTCAATAGCAAGAGCAAAAGTGGCAAAATGATTCATTTAAGTTAACAAAGAACTTCACTCTTCAAAACTCCAAATATCTATTTACATATCAAACAGATTTTGTGCTGGATTAAAGCACAATGAACCCACTCCTCTCCTTCCAATCATCTTTGAAAACTCAAATTTCTTTGTAGGCGTGAGCAATATGATGATTTTTTTATCATGGCTGATTAGATTGTCTCCAAAAAAAAAAAAATCATTGTATTTTGCTCCAGTTGCAGTTACAATTCACTGTCTATCCATCTCAGTATACTCTACATTGCGTAGTACTGTACATTTACAATCATTCATTTTCCTTCGGCTTAATCTCCATTTCAGAGGTGGACACAGAGTAATGAACTATTTCAGAACTATATCAGAAAATGTTTTACACAGGGGATGTCATTCCAGCCGCAACCCAAGACTGGGAATCACAATCATTCACACACACACACACACTCATACACTACAGACATTTTTTAGCTTATTCAATTCACCTACAGCGCATGTCTTTGGATTGTGGGGGAAACCAGAGCACCAAAAGAAAACGTTCACGAACACAAGGAGAACATGCAAACTCCACACAGAAATGCCAACTGGCTCAGCTGGAAATCAAACCAGAAATCTTCTTGCTGTGAGTCACCAGTGCTAACTGGATTGTACTATTAAGGACATGATTTGTACCATGGGAAACCAAAATGTACCTTTGTTTTTTAAAACCTGCAGATACAATATTGTACCTATCTGCTACAAATCTGATCCATGAAGGTACCACTATAGTGACAAGACATTTTGTAACTTAAAAGAGTCAGATGTGTTCCTTCAAGAACTATTTAAAGACATTTTGCTTTATCCAAAATGCATCAATTGTATTCATTCAATCATTCATTCATTCATTTTCTTTTCGGTTTTGTCCCTTTATGAATCAGGGGTTGCCACAGCGGAATGAACCGCCAACTGATCCAGCACATGTTTTACGCAGCAGATGCCCTTCCAGCTGCAACCCATCACTGGGAAACATCCATACTTTTTATTCACACACATACACTACAGACATTTTAGCTTTTCCAATTCACCTATACCACACCTTTGGAGTTGTAGGGGGAAACCGGAGCACCCGGAGAAAACCCATGCAAACAAGGGGAGAACATGCAAACTCCACACAGAAACAACAATTCTACCCACTGCACCACCATGTCGCCCATGTGTCAATTTTACTTTCAGTAAATGTAACACATCAAATACTCTTTTAAACAATGCTTTTTTTAAAGCTTTTTTATGTAAATACACCTTTTCCATTAACAATAAAGGATAAAAATTACTTTAACAAATCAAATTTTTTTGTTTTTTGCAAAACGCCTCACAACACTTTTCACAAAAATGTTACAGAAACACATTCTCCCATCTATAATATAAAAATTTTCTCAGATTTTCACACAATACCTTCGTAATCACTTAAAAGTTCCTTTAATTTACGTAATTTTAAATTAATAATAGAATTCTGCAAAAGTATTGTAACAAGATAGGCACAATGTTTGATTAGTTTTACAATACTAAGATGTCTTCTTCAACACTTTGCATATGCAGGACTTTTGCCAACTCACATGCAACTCACAGCAAAAGCCGCAGATATCAATAATAATACTTTATTCATCAGAAAATGCTTACCAAACGTTTATTAAAAACGCCTCAAATGTTTAGTTTACAATACCTATAGCTTTGTTTTGCCAGTTGTTTTGTATTATAGAACTTAATAATTCATGTTTAGGAGTTGATTTAAACATATGCTTTTAAATGACGATTCATGTTATGGAAAATATTCATAAAATTACTTTGCCTTTCCAGTAATATTTATTTTCATAGATATTGTAATAAAGAAGGACTTGTCCAACACTTGTGTAGCTGTATTATTGTTACGACTGGGGGGAGTGACACTCACAACAGAAGGTAAGATCCAACATGCAGGTTTATTCAATGTCAGGCAAGCAGTGGTCATCAGGTGCAAACGGGTATGTACAGACAGTCCAGAATCGTAGTCGATATAAACAGGGAACAGGTCAAAAGGCAGGCGGCTAAACTAGAGAACAAGGTTGACAAGGCTTAGGTCTAACACGGAGAAAACAAGACAGGGAAACGCGTTGTAATGTCACAAGGATGCAAACAAGACTCGGCAAACTGGAAGCGTGCAAGAGTGGCTTATGAATGGAGTGATATCAGTCTGTGAACAAGGTCCAGCTGGTGATTGCAATCAGGATAGATGAATGAACAGGCGTGCGTGTTTGGGAGCAGTGCATGTATGAAAATGTAGTCCTGGGAAATGCGGAAATGTAGTTTTGAGTTTGTGTGAGAACCAGCAATCTCTGGAAAGCGATCGCTGGTTGTGTGACAATTATGAGAACAATTGTGTATCTTAATTTCAATTGTACCACAAAATGTACAGAACAGTATCATAAGGGGTACCATTTAAGGTACAACTTTTACAAAAGGTACAAAACTGTTCCTTAAGGAACATCATTTGTACCACCATGTTTTTTTCTGAGAGTGTACAATAAATAGTAGGGGTGTCAAAATTAATTGTTTCGATGCAGATGGGGACAATTCGATATCAGTTCAGTAATAGATCATAACTGGTTATTTTGTACTGACGTCATTTATCTCCTATGCGTGATGTTGCAGTAGAATACTATGGCGAAGGAGGCGAGGGCGACTATAAAACATTCCAACTACTTTAAAGGTAGATACTTAAGCACAATTCAGCTGCTTGCAAGTTTGCTGGACAGTCTTTCGTTGACACTGAAGAAGGCACAGCACACGGGCCGCTATTTCACTACTAGGGAGAGATGCTGTAAAAATCCATCTCGGCCTCTCTCTCTCACACACATTTTGGACATCTGATCCGCTGCGCTGGCCTGTTTGTGAGGTAACTTTTCCTCTACTGTTGGATGTTAAAGCGATACTTGTGGATCCTGACACGAGCCTGCCTGAGGTGCGAGTTTTCTCCACTGTCTATTATGGATTACTTGTGATAACCGTGTATTATGCACATATAGACTGTAACCATGGCTG
Source organism: Danio rerio (assembly GCF_052040795.2). Classification (NCBI taxonomy): domain Eukaryota; kingdom Metazoa; phylum Chordata; class Actinopteri; order Cypriniformes; family Danionidae; genus Danio; species Danio rerio. Next base: position 45,433,280 of record NC_141034.1, read on the forward strand.
TTCTTTCCACGTCAATCATTAGTGAACAGCGCTTTTTTTTTCTAAATATTCACATTAGTTTATTTGCTATAAATGCTCATGTTGGCTTCTGTGCATATATTGGAGTTTTGTTTGATACATTCAAAAAGAGTGTTTTCTTTGAGCAAGTAAAGTTCATATATCTTACTGCTTGTGTTAAAGGACAATACTATATTACAAATAATATATAAATAAATAATAATATATACATAGATTTTAATTTAAAAAAAATAATTGTGTTGTGAAGGGGAAAAAAATGTAAATATGTATGTAAAAGCATAGTCAATGCACCGAGATGCACAAAGATATCGTATTGAACCGAATCGATGGCATGATAATCGTAACCGAACCGAACCATGAGACCAGTGTAGGTTCACACCCCTAATAAATAGACCGATATCATCCTACTACCTTATCTTCAATTTGGAAGAATCCCCCCTTCCACCCCATCTCCTCCTTTCCTTTCCTCCTTTACCAGGGGCAGCTTTCAAGAAATACCTGATCTCGGACCCCCTTATATGCTAATTGACCAGACGGCAGCCATGGGCTCAATAATCTCCGAACTCAGGGTTCTCCCCCAGGACAGCATGCCAAAACTACTAATAGCATCTAAGTGTAAACTTTTGAAATTGACCTTAGTGTATGAGAGTGTGTGAATGTGAGTGTATGGGTGCTTCCCACAACTAGATTGCGGCTGGAAGGGCATCCGCTGTGTAAACGTATGCAGGAATAGTTGGTGGTTTATTCACTGTGGTGACTCACTGATAAATAAGTAACTAAGCCGAAGGAAAATTAATTCATGAATGAATTAAATTGTAATGCATACGTAAGCATATTTTTAGCATGACAGCCTTGAAATGAATGACTTTTTAACTTAGCAAAATTACTTGTAATTTTTTTTTTACAAATCATGTTTTGCACCAACCTTGCTACACTGAAAATGTTTCAGGGTTGAAGGTCAATGCAAAATCTATGCCACATTATTCACAGCCAATATTTGATGGTTTTGAGCCAAGAACAATATTTTATCTGATAAAAAAAAGGCACAATGGTCCAACAGTAAGCAAAAGATACGCAAACAGCACATAAATAGCACGGTTTCCTCCAAAACAACCTTCAAATAAAGGCAAGACATATTGAAAACACCTCAAACGAGGATGAAAATCAATTCATTAGTCCAAAAGATCAATGTAGCTTTTAAAGATTTGTTGAGCTCTGTTAAAGGATTTCACAAGGCAGAATATCATGCTAGGTTTGAGAGTCAGTATGAGTCAGACTTTTATCTCTGACGCACAAGTAACATTTAAACATTTGTTATTATTATTAAAACATTTGATTACAGTCTACTTTAGCAGTAACCATGGTGAGTCTGTAATAATTCACCCACATCAAACATTAATAAAACCAGCCGATTCTTTGTCATGGCTTTAAATAGATCGGTTTGCAATCACACACACACATCAGTTTACTACAGAAGAGAGATTTAGAAATGCTATATTTAAAAATCTCAGTCGTGGCTACATCTCCCCATCAAACTACTTTAAAAGATTCGAGAGCTTCAAATTCCAAACAAGCCAAATTTGAAAAAGAGCTCCTTTTATTTAGCGCTACATCCGACTCCACTCATTTATAACTAATAAGTACTTTTTTGCTAATTTTTCAAAATGGTTATATTTTACAGCTCTATTTTTATAGTATTTGAATGCATCCTGTATTGCGAGAGTACACCTCTCTTGCACTATGCTAAAATCCTCTGTTTACTGTAAGCCCTGTACTGTGAATTAAATTTAATATTTTCCTTGTAACAGAAAACACTGTGCAAACACACTTTTCCATGTTTTTCGAACAAATACACAATCTCCAGTAAGTTTATTCCCACTCATGTCACCATAGGCTCAACTGCAAACAAGACTTAGCACACTTCCTCTCCTGAAAATCCACAAGACGAGTCCCAGCATTGAGCTCTGCCTCGTCATATCCACTGCCACAGATATCATGACACTACACTCACACATGACATCAAGATGTTTCTGTCCAAAAAATCTAAAATCCTGCAGTCAATCCTCTTCATTGTCAGCATTGTCACTGAAAACTACCAAAACATATATATGCATACAATTCACTCAGTTTTGAAACCTAGAAGCAGTGCAACATCAACAACTATTCATTTCCCAGAATGGAAATCAAAAAAGAACTGAAATGACTTTATTTTGAACACACTTCAGCCAAAAAGCAGTTTGCTTTGAGTTCGTTTCTGCAGTTCGAAACAGCTCACCAAAGCAAACTTCTTGGGGGAGTTCGTTTTGGTTCTAAACACCTTTGAGCTATGATTGGTCTGTGACGGTTACACAATTACTGAGTGTGTCCTGGAACTCCGCTAAGTTCACACTTAGCTGATGATTGATTATAAAGCTTGTTTGGCATGCTGTTCTGGAAGAGAGCCCTGAGCTCATAAGATCCTTGAGCCCGGGGCTTCCTCCGGCGGGAGGGGAGTTTAAGCTCAGGTAGATCTCGAGAACTCCCCTGCTATAGTAACCAATGAACAGTAAGTGATTGCTCTTTGGAGATAACTACATACTAGAAGCATGTCTATGATGCTGATTTGGATTAGTCAATTAACTTAGTTGCATGTTTTTGGACTGTCAGAGGAAACCTGAGAAAGTGCAAACTCCACACAGAAATGTCTGCTGGTTTGGTAAAGCCTGGAACCAGAGACATTCTTGCTATGCACTGGGCCACCGTGTCACCCATCTAGGAAGGAGGAGGAGTAGGGGTGGAAGGGGGGACTCTTCAAAATGAAGCAGTGGAATGTAACCCAGGGTATTTATAGTAGTTTAGGAGTCGTCTGATTGGAGCATTGTGAATTGGATCATGCGGATCCATCCGCTATCAATCATAATCATGTGATCCTCTCAAAATTAGTTTATACATAAACTTCACTTAGCAACATGAATAAATTGGAGGGTCGAGTAGCACAGCTGGTACAGATGTATCCACAACTGTACTAATGCTCGCTGAGAGATTTTAAAAAGACACACACTGGACCATAAGCACAACCACATCATGACACATCTGATAAAGTTCTAAACATTGTTTCATTCCATTTCTGACCGTGACAAATATAGAAAACAATGTGGGATGCCTTTGCTTCTCACTGGAGAAGGCTTTTTGTTTTATTTGAAACTCTTCTTCTCTCACAGCCTCCATTGTGGTTGTGTATAGGGGTCTACTCAAACAGCGTCACACATTTACAACCCCACCTGAAGCAGTGTTGTTGAAAGGTTCAAAAACAGTACACGGTCACTAAGCCTATTTGAACAGCTTTTAAATAATAGTAATTTCTTATTCTTGTATAGTGCTTTTCTGGACACTCAAAGTGATTTACACATTTTTAGAGGGGGATTTTCCTCATTCACCACCAGTGTGCAGCATCCACCTGGATGACGTGACGGCAGCTATATTGCGCCATACTGCAAACCAGCTGATTGGTGGAGAGGATGAAGCTAACTATGATATGGGCATGATTAGGAGGCATGGTTAAACCTTTACTCTTTTTCGAAAGACATCCTGGGATTTTTAACAACCACAAAGGGTCAGGACCTCAGTTTACCATGTCATCAGAAAGACGGCAGTGCTCTCCGAGTTTCCATCAATATACTTGGGCGTTTGAACCCACATAAACCCCTAACACCTCTTCCGGCAGCAACCCAGCTTTCCCATGTGGTCTCCCATCCAGGTACTGACCTGGCACAGCCCTGCATAGCTTCAGTGCGCGACCATGTGACAGTTTTCTAGCATTAAACAAAGAATGAAAAAAACTTTGTTCTAAGTATACTGGGGCCTTTGGTCATTTTTTAAATATCATAATAGTGAGCTATGACCTCAGAAAGATCTTAGCATACTCTTCAGGTGGCTTGTAAAACCCTGCACTTTAGAATTTAAAATTGCACTGAAAACAATAATTCTAGGACGAAAACTGAAAATTCTCAATGCAACGGACCAAAAAACCAAAAATGAAAATTATTTTATATAGTTGTTTATGATTTTTTAAAATAAAGTATTGTAGTAAGACTTTCAAAATGTAACTAATTAGAAAATCAATCCAAATAAAAAAACACAAAATTTAACTACAGACTACAGAAGCGCGGATCCAAACGCAGGTTTATTAAACAGAGATGGTCAGGCAAGCAATGGTCAACACAGGGGCAAACAGATGTATGCAGGAAATCCAGAGTTGTAGTGAAATACACAAGCGAGTGGTCAGACGGCAGGCAGCAGACAATGTAAAACATGATAAGACAAGGCAAGGACACGGCGTCGTAATGTTCACAATACTGTTACACACACTAACCAAGAAGTATACGTGTGTGCTGTGTATATAGTCCTTGAAATCAATACCTAATGATCCTCCGGCTGTGAGTGTGTGCAATCAGCGGAATCTGGAACAGGTTAGTGTGAGAGGTGCATGACTGGTACTTGTAGTCCATGTAATGGTGGATTTGTTGTCTGTTAGCGATCTGATTGTTTACCAGCGATCTGCCGCGATTAGATCACTGGTGATTGTGATGCAGTCATTCATTTTCCTTCAATTTAGTCTCTTTTTTCATCAGCGGAATGAAACCGCAAGCTATCCCAGCATATGTTTTATGCAGCGGATGCCCTTCCAGCCAAAACCCAGCACTGGGAAACACCCAAACACTAATTTACACACACACACACACTCATACACAACAACCAATTTAGTCAATAAAATTATTTTGATAATGAAATTGCATTTTACCACAGTTGCCTTGACAGCACAGCACTATTAAGCAGCAGGTATGCTACATAGAAATGTCCTGTTATAGTCATATGTGTGGACTTTCCTGATGACCATGTACATTACATGTGTTAGAGTTAAAAATGTGTTCGTTTAAATAAAGTTTCATTACACATAGAATGTTGCGAGAATAGAGAGTGCTGGAAAGAACAACAGGAAGTTCAAATTAAGTGTGATACGCAGGAAAAAAAGTTAATGCAGAGATTGTTCTGATAAAAGCTGTGAAAATAAATACGTTTCAAGAACAGAAGTTGAGTTGGAGTGTTCTCTCTGCTGGTCTTGACAGACACGGGTAATAGCCAAGAACCAGTGGACAACACTCGGTAAGCACAAAATTTATAACACCCAACAGACTGAAATTTACACGTGCATAGACAAATATACGTGTACATGAGCAGAATCTCCACATGTTGAGTATTAATTTTGCATACAGTGATAGTTTGTATTATATATCTAATGCATGGCATCAGAAAATGTTTACATAAAACAACATCTACAGTACTTTGATTATGGTCAATAGGAATTGTCTTTGTATGGAAATGATTCATAAAAGTACACCTATTATGGTTTTTATTTCCAATGTTGTCTTTCATGTGGAATAACATGTTGTTGTTTGTGAATCTAAAAGGTCTGCAAAGAGGTTTCAAAGATCAAAATGTCTGATAAATGGAGTTTCTGTCTCGCAAAAGAAAGAGCCAATTCAAAACTGCCTGAAATGAGTGAACATTAAATCCAGCCTTGCTTCCTGGACATACATTTTATAAGAAATGTGCAAAATAACAAACGTTCTTCAGCCTCCAGCACCTATACAGCAGCTCTGCACAGAAAGTTTGGCCCGAGGAGAAATGGACATGCACAACTGAGCCTGGTTTCTCTTAAGGTTCTTCTTTCTTTTTTCTTTTCTTCACTTTCGTCAATTGGTGAAGTTTGTTCCTCGCCACTGGCTTGTTTGGTTTGGGTCTTGTAGAGCTGCCCAAAAATGGATTTGCTCATCAGTGTTTGGACTTTCAGCAGTGAAATATTAAACCACACTGAACTGAACTAAATTGAACTTCAACTCTGGACTGAAACAAACCTGGACTGACACGGTTTCAATTTACTATAACGTCTATGTTAAGCTGCTTTGACACAATTTACATAGTAAAAGCGCTATAGAAATAAAGATACATTTAAATAAATTGAAAATAAATAATTGAAAATAAATTGAATAATGCGACTCTATGGTGATTGTATTCAATGGTTGTATAAACCTACACCATTACTGTTCCTATCACCATGTTTACAAGTGCTAGTAGTAAGGAAGCATCTAATTTAAGAAACCCAAACATGCTTCAGGTATGTTTTTATTCCAACACATGCTTCGAGTACCAATCCCTTACACCAGACTGGGAAATTTGACCAATAAGAATAAAGCAGGTTTTAAAGTAAGGTGAGATTTTGTAAGGCTGAATTATTAAACCATTTAAGCCATCATGAGAAAAGAGCTGATTCTGCACTGTTTATTGTGAGAAAAAAAAGGTTTTAGACCTTGAATGGATGATTGTAGGAGACCTCCTAAATCAAAGTAGATACCTTTAAAAAAGCATAATCTGCAAAGTTCATGACTTCCAATGAAAAACAATAAACAAAGATATGGAACAACATGAGAGTCAACATTATCAGAACAGTTTTTGATTAAAGATATTTTGAGCTGGGTGGAATATGTTTAAACAATAAAACTGAAAGGTTAAATCAAGAACTGTAATTCAATCTCGGTATTGATTTTAAGATGCAGCCCTACCAAGAAAAAGGGGAGGAACAGAGACTTTATGTTGTTGTGTGCGTCTGATGTTGTATTTGAAACAGAGATTAATTTATTCACATGATTTCCATGCAGAGTGAGTAACAAAAACAAAGTGATTAAAAACCCTCAGTGACTGTTAAAGTCTAAATTATTAGCCATCCGGTGAATTATTTTTCAAATATTTCCAAGATTATGTTTAACAGCAAGGAATTTTTCAAAGTATTTCCTTTAATATTTTTTCTTCTGGAGAAATTCTTATTTGTTTTATTTTAGCTAGAATAAAAGCATTTTAGGGCCATTTTAAGGTCAATATTATAAAAGCCCGTTTACAGTGTTGCCAACCTAGACACTAAAAGCCACTAGCGACAAATCTAGTGACTTTTTTTGGTGTTACTAGAGATTTTTGTAGACTCATGTGTCCATACTGTACTGTTTCTCTTTCTCAACAAGCTGCAGGTGACATTCCCCTCGTCCGCCTCAAGCCGCCTTTCCACTGCACACCACAAATGACAAAGTGACAGACCGGAAGTCATTCATTTCCAAAGGGTAGTCCGGGAGCTGCATGGAGTTCCGATCATCTCCATATACGGAAAATGCGGATCTGATTTGAAGTGTGGATCTGTTGAAAAATTTGAACTCCTCTGATTAGACCGTATGCAACCGGCTGACTGGATGTGTTCCAGTGTTGTCCAACCAGGTCTGTGTGCGAAAAATGAGAAATACTAGGTTTTTTTTTTTGTTAGTTAGTTAGTTTTTGAATAAGAAAAAAAGTCTATATTTAAAAAAAATCTTTCTATTCATAAATTAGTAATAAAAAATATTGTTTTTAATGTCTCCACATTCCCTCCAAAATATTTAAAGGTCTGTGAGTTTATAGTATTCATTCATTCACTCATTCATTCAACCATGGTGAATGCAAAGAAAATAAAGGCTTTTGCACTCCTTTATTTCGGACATCATGAGAAACAGCTACTCTCCCATGGTGCACAACAAAACTTAAATTTCTGTGCGACTGCCACAAGGGGGCGTATTCCGACAGTCTTGTCTGAATGTCGCGTGCAGTGGAAAGCTGGCATCAGAGCACTCAAAGGCGACCGAGTGCTCATACAGAAGTCTCTCCCCCTGCAGTGCAGATCCCACTTCACTGATAGCAAATTATTTTGCACCGCAAGTGTGAGGTATTTCCAAATTAATTTGATCGTTTATCCTTTTCTTGTTATCACAGATCACCGATATTTTAGTGACAGAACTTTTCTGAGTTTATTACTGAGAGTTTGCTGCAAATTCACGTCACATCTATACTGATATACTGTATTCAAACAGCAATAAATTAAGTTAGATTGACATGCATACATAAAGCGTTGGTTGTCATGATGTCATCAATATGCAAACTGACATATGACATAATCTAGCAACATTTAGTAATTTTTTAGGCAGAGCTTAGCACCTATTCATTGAAAATAGTTGGCAACACTGCCTTCTTAAGCAATATTTTTTCGATTGTCTACAGAACAAACCATTGTTATACAATAATTTGCCTAATTAACGTAATTAAGCCTTTAAATGTAAATTTCGGCTGAATATTAGTATCTTGAAAAATATCTAGTCAAATATTATGTACTGTCATCATGACAAAGATAAAAAAAAAATCAGTTATTAAAAATTAGATATTAAATCTATTATGTTTAGAAATGTGTTGAGAAAATCTGCTTTCTGTAAAACAGAAATTGGGGACTAAAATATACAGGGGGGCTAAAAATTCTGACTTTAACTATATATCACCAATCGAACAGCTTTAAAAAATGACCATGTCAAACATGATCAAACATCAGGCAAAATTCATCTAATTCGAGCCTGCGATTTAATACAGATCTGAAGCATGTGATCAGAGATAGAACTAATGCTCTCCACACATTATTCTTTTTTTCCCAAAGTTCTGGCAACTTTTGCACTTTCTCAAGTGCTCAGTCATCAGTCTCTCAAAGAGCACAAGGTTGGCAGGGTTTTCTGACCTGTCACCTGCTGAGACCTCAGCTCCATGTCCACTCGACATCTATTTGTCTGAAGCCTTTCAGCCAGACAAACTGTGAGCCGGTTTTACAAATACCTTACAAAGAAAATCACAAACTCTTCTTAGCCTCATGTGCACAGTTAATAAATTCCCAGTGAATAAATGTACACCACGTTTTAGTTTTGGTATCATATGAAGCCTTTGGCAACACTTTAGTTGGTCACAATTCATGCTATTAACTACAAGTGTATTACCTGCCTATTATTGCGGTATTAACCGTTTTAAGTCATTATAAAGTATGATTTTATTCTAGATCCCAACTTCCACCTTACACTCTCTGCAGTGGTGTAAATTAACTAAATACAAATACTCAAATTACTAATAACCGAGTAGTTTTCCTCAGAAATTGTAATTTACTAAGTCATTTTATAAATGTGTACTTTTACTCTCACATGAGTAAATTTTTAATGCTGTAACTGTACTTTTATTCCAGTACTTTCCTTCAACCTGCAGTCACTACTTTATTTTTCTTGTCTATAGGGATTAGAAAAATCAGTCATGCGATTCCTGTCCAATCAAATCGCACACAGAAGGTAAATCGCCACATAATGAGCTACCTCAAGTCATGGGCGCTTTATAATCGCAGCAAACTGTTTGGAAGCATTAAAAGTGTCCAAGAAACATCCAAAATCGTCACACGCGTTGACCCAGAGACTGTTTAGATGCATGTCACTGATGAGAAGATGACGGATGTTTACTGTATGATGACCAAAATGACCCTAAACACCCAGCAGATGCAAGACGTCAACATGATGTTAGAATGACGTTGTACCCCAATGTTGTGGAGACATTGCATTTTGTTTGGAAATGAAAATCATGTTGAGGTCAGAACTCAAGGTCAGGCCAATGTCCAACCTAAAACCCGCATATATCAGCGTCTAATGATGTTACAGATTGACGTTGTGAGGACGTTACCACTATGAAGTCTATCAGACGTTGATTGCCATACCTGTTGAATAAATGTCAGTATTTGACGTCAATATGACGTTGGTTTAAGATTTTGGCTTGATGTTGGATTTTGGTTACTTTCCAACACAACCTAAAATCAACCAAATACCGACGTCATTTGACATCGTTATTGGACATCAAAATTTTGTTATCCTTAGATGCTGACTAGAGATTGAATTGTGATCATCTGACATCACAACCTAAATCGAACCTAATATCAATGTCTTATGATGTTGTGTGCCTACTGGACAATTACTAATTGCACTATAGAATGTTACGTTTACACACACATGCACAAATTACATGTAAACGCATTAGCTTTTAACAGCGTAATACTCACTACTGTCTACTCTTGAGTGCTTTAGAAAGGGCTAATTTTACACATACTTTGAGTAATATTTACAACAGATCCTTTTACTCTACTTACACTACATTTTTAGGCAAGTAATGGTACTTTTACTGAAGTATGATTTTTCAGTACTCTTTCCACCACTGACTCTAAGAAATGCTTATTTTTAATGATCTGAAACTGCTTTTTAATAGTTAGTACACTCTCAAAAATAAAGGTACAAAATCGGTCACTGGGGTGGTACCTTTCCAAAAGGTACAAATTTGTACCATACTAGTGGACATTAGTATATTTAGGTTACACTTTTGTACTTTAGGTTTGACTTTTGTACCTTTAAGTTACTGTAAGGCATACATTTGTACTTTTTTAGGTATAAATCTCCAAGTGGTGCTCGCTGCAGAGCCATTTGAGGAGAGGTGAGCACCAGCGAGGGGGAGCTTAAGCTTGAGCTCCACCTTTTTTGCACTTCTTCTACGAGTGATGTCACTGGGGGTAGGGTTAGGGGTGGGGTTGGTGTACGGATTAAAACAGCTTACAGGAGGAGGAGCGACAGCTCATGCTCCCCCTCGCTGGAGCTCAGCTCTCCTCAAATGGCTCTGCAGCGAGCACCCTCTCTAAATCTGTACCTTTTAAGGACCAGTTACAGAACAAAAAATGTACCTTTTGAAAAGGTACCACCCCAGTGACAGATTTTGTACAATTATTTTTGAGTGTACTAACTATTAATAAGCAGTTTAGTGAGCTAACAGCCTTAGTTAATTGTTTGTTAACAGCATAGGTAGGTAGGTAGGTAGGTAACTTTATTTATACCAGAAGGTAGATTAGGTTTGCAGTCAAGAGTCCTCATCTCACAACAGTGCCACACAAAGGAACTCACACAGTAACAGCAACAAATGCACATTAAGACATAAAACATAAACATAAAGAATAAATAATCACTTTAAGTGTCCACCCCCCTCCCCCAAGTAAATGTTTAAAATGATCTAAAACAAATATGATTTACAATAAAGTGTTCCCAAACTTTTTTAAATCTAAAAAAAATCTCATAATCCAGCATCATATGCGTGTGCGCACAAGCTTGATATTAAGGCTGCTCGATATTGGACACTGCCATATTTAGTTTTTCTGTGATATATATTGCGATAATACAGTTTCCTCTGATAGCTTGAACAGCTCTATTTGAAAAGGATTCATTAATTTAGACTGATTTGGGATTATTTTGTAGGGGAGTTAATCATTCATAAAATATAGAAAAATTAAAGATCAAAGTGAAATATATAGTGTTTTATGGTTGGAGGAGGAGTCTAACAGTGTTCAGGTAATGAAATTGAAAAATCTCATTTTAGTTAACACTACAGACTTCATTCTATAAATAACCCAATACATTCCATCTTGATTAAAGTTAAAAATTGTACAACTGCTTGTGCCTGAATTCAATTCTCTTGTGCCTGAATGCTTACATAGTCACTGGCATTAAAAACACACGCAAATGATAAACTTTCAGTCAAACTCTGCAGTGACTCCACAATTCTTATGCGTTCTAAACTGTGGCTCTTAGTAATTATAATCCCAACATATTAACTCAGCATTTCACATTGTGCGATGTGACTATTGTGAATGCACACATTGCGATATCAAGGCTAAACTGATATATTGTGCAACAATTTAATGTTCAAAAAAGATAATTCCTAGTGAAATTTATCAGTGCTGTATTCCTCTGCGTTTAGCTTTCATTCATTCATTTATTTTCCTTCAGCTACCTTCAGTCTCCTATTTGTCAGGGGTCACCACAGCGAAACAAACTGCCAAATACTAATAAATACATACAACAACATACACTCACCAGCCACTTTATAAGGTACACCTTACTAGTATTAGGTTGGACCCCCTTTTGCCTTTAGAACTATCTTAATCATTTGAACAAGGTGCTGGAAATATTCCTCAGAAATTTGTCGGCTGCACAGCCATGATGCGAATCTCCCATTCCATCACATGCCAAAGCTCTATTGGATTGAGACCTGGTGACTGTTGAGGCCATTTGAGTACAGTGAACTCATTGTCATGTTCAAGAAACCAGTCTGAGATGATTCACACTTTATGACATTAAGGTAGGCTGTGGTGTTGACACGATGCTCAATTGGTACAAATGGTGTGCCAAGAAAATATCCCCCACCCCATTACCCCACCACCAGCAGCCTGAACCGTTGATGAAAGGCAGGAAGGATCCATGCTTTCATGTTGTTGATGTCAAATTCGGACCCTACCATTCGAATGTAGCAGCAGAAATTGAAACACATGAGACCAGGCAAAGGTTTTCCAATCTTCTATTGTTCAATTCTGGTGAGCCTGTGCGAATTGTAGCATCAGTTACACCCGGTGTGGTCTTCTGCTGCTGTAGCCCATCTGCATTTCTGATAAAAAATTTGCATTAACAAGCAGTTGGACAGGTGCACCTAATAAAGTGGCCAGTGTGGGTATGTTTTATGCAGCAGATGCCCTTCCAGCCGCAACCCAGTACTGAGAAACACCCATACAGTCTCACATTCACACATACACTATGGCCAATTTAGCTCTTCCAATTCACCTATAGTGCATGTCTTTGGACTACGGGGGAAACCGGAGCACCCCGAAGAAACCCACACGAACACAGAGAGAACATGCAAACTCCACACAGAAATTCCAACTGACCCAGCCAGGACTCAAGTTTAGTATTCATGTGGGACAAAATAAAACACGCAAAAAAGCAGAAGTGGAGCGAAACAAATCCTAATTTTTAACAGTGACAAACACTTCCATTACCTTGGGTCAGCAATTCTCATTAATTCACAGCTTCTAATTAAACAGACAGGAATGAAATATGAAGCTCAGTCGTCTATAGGTGCATTCCTCAGCACACACTTTACATTCCTCACTTCAAAGAGTTCTCCCATAAATGGACTTTTATATCAACAAACAATACCAACAGCCAGTTCTGAAGCCTTTGAGATTCAAATCAATCGTTTTTTCATTGACACAAGAGCACATGTTGTATGAATGAAACCTTCAGCTGAAAACCTACAGGAAGAATGCAGCATCTAAGAAAACCTGCGCTGGAAATTTCACGTAAGCACTTGTGCCGATAAAACACTTTCAAATTCCCAAACCGCAAACAATGGCTGCCTGGAGAAGAGGAAGAAAGCCACTTGCCTTTGAGCCAATTCCTCTGCCTCTCTCTTTCTCCTCTACCCCGGTAAAACAATATGAGAACAACACGATGCTCTCTCGTTTTAGCGGGTGACTCATATTCTCCGCCGAACAGTTCAAAACGCTTGCTTCGGATGACCCCGTTATGAGCACTGTAGTTAGAGACTCAAATTAATATGACAGCATGCCAGGAGGAAACAGTAATTGACTCTCTTTGAACATGTGAGGTGCATAATCATCTTCGGCAAACAGAAAACAGAGAGAGTGATAAGTGCTGCACGAATGTGTTTCAACTTGGGGGGGGGGTTGTTCGTTCAAACCAACATCCCACCGCCTCGAGCCCTCGTCTGCCTCCTCTAAGCCTTTATTGACAAATAAAGTGACACGCCTCTGCATTTAAAACTTAATGTGAGGGAAAATTAAATGGATTACCCGAGTCAAGGTTTGTGTAAATCACATCCTGCTTCCGCCTCATTGAAGTTCTCTGCACTCGAAAAATAAATTAATAAATACGTTTTTGCTGCTTGTTCAAATCACTTGGTTAAAAAGAGCTGAATTAGCTGAACAGTTCTTAAATGTTTTTGACAATTCGTTTATGTTATGACAATTATGTTCTCACCACAAATTTGTGAGGAAAAAAATAAATAAATAACAATAATAATAATAATAATACATTTAGTTTTTTTGTTGTCATATCTACCTGGGTTGTGAATGTGTAGTTCACAGCATGTTTTGTGCGGCGAGGCAGTGGCGCAGTAGGTAGTGCTGTCGCCTCACAGCAAGAAGGTCGCTGGGTCGAACCTCGGCTCAGTTGGTGTTTCTGTGTGGAGTTTGCATGTTCTCCCTGCCTTCGCATGGGTTTCCTCCTGGTGCTCCGGTTTCCCCCACAATCCAAAGACATGCTGTACAGGTGAATTGGATAAGCTAAATTGTCCGTAGTGTACGAGTGTGTGTGTGTGTGTGTGTGTGAATTTGTGTGTGAATGTTTCCCAGAGATGGGGATGACTTGCGGTACAGTTGAATTGGGTAGGCTAAATTGTCTGTAGTGTATGAGTGTGGATGAGTGTTCCCTGAGATGGGTTGCGGCTGGAAGGGCATTCGCTGCGTAAAAACTTGCTGGATGAGTTGGCGGTTCATTCCGCTGTGGTGACCCCAGATTAATAAAGGGACTAAACCGACAAGAAAATGAATGAATGAGATAACAGGACACAGGACATCAGCATGACGTCAGATTGACGTTGTACCCCAACATCGTAGGGATGCTGCATTTGTATGGAATAAAATCACTGTCATAAATATTTTGTACGCAAGTAAAATTCACGCATCTGTAATTATAAAATCGTAAAGGAAAACAGAGCCTACTCATAATTTTAAGAGGGGACAATTCCAAAATCTGCGATTAGAACTGACACAGATATGACATTTTCTTTGCCTTTTTGTATACGACTGATGAATTTACGGTGTACTTTACAAACACGAAATAGTTTCGACAACATCACGAATACCTGATTACCAGTGCGAATCAAAAAGCAGCACTCCACTGTCAAAATTATCGCTGTCACAGGCATTAATAAACAAGCGAGAGTCATCGATCACAACGGTGCACTTGCTGGACACTCAAGCTCCCACACATCATCTCAGGTAAGATTTTTGTTATTCCCTCTTTGAGAAATGTACGTCATGAGCTGTAACAAAGGTTGAGACTTAATTAGGTCCATTTTCGTTGTGTTTCTTGGACATTTCACAGAATCAAAAATAAGAACGAGCTGAGAATAGCAAGCTAGCATAATGCAAGTTAACATTACAGGCAGCGAGTGCAGAATTTCTCAGTTTTAACAGTGTTTAACTATAATATGACATATGTTGAAAAGTAACCTTTTTTAAACTGTTTAAGTAACTCACAAACACCCTATAAGATCACCAGAGAACAAACTAAATTAGACAGATTTATTCAGTATAGATAGATAAAACAGAGAAAACTTGTAATCTTAATAATTAATTGCAACTTTAAATAAATCAGAACAAGCTAAATATAATGTGGTATATATATATATATATATATATATATATATATATATATATACCACATTATATTTAGCTTGTTCTGATTTATTTAAAGTTGCAATTAATCATTAAGATTACAAATTTTCTCTGATTTACATATATATATATATATATATATATATATATATATATATATATATATATATATATATATATATATATATATATATATATATATATATATATACCACATTATATTTAGCTATATATAAACCACATTATATTTAGCTATATATATACCACATTATATTTAGCTTGTTCTGATTTATTTAAAGTTGCAAATAATTATTAAGATTACAAGTTTTCTCTTTTATTTATATATATATATATATATATATATATATATATATATATATATATATATATATATACACATATATATATATATACACACACACACACACACACATAAATATATATATATATATATATATATATATATATATATATATATATATATATATATATATATATATATATATATATATATATATAAATATATATTGTGATAATGATTTTCGAAAGTATTACAGTGCTTTGTAAATGTTTTTTAGTACCATTTGATGAGTTTCCCCATACAGTTTGACAGTGCGTTTGGAGCTGGAAGCCACTTTGCGTGACATCACACTTAACAAGCGGATAGCAATGACAAATGGCAGAGAATCGTGAGAACGAAACGCATTTTAATTGGTAAAGGAAGAAGCATGCATTGCGTTTTCAACATGATTTTGGACGCAATATGTTAAATAGCCCCCTGAGAGATACATTACAAGCACTGATCTATAAAAGAAAAGTGAATACAAGCCACGCGGAGCGATTACAAGTTACAACACACAATTAAATACATATTGTGCAAACAGAAAACAAGGCAACAATTTTAATGACACTTACATGTAATGATCCGGAGGAAGAAGAAACTGGTCCATATAAACTGTAATATTTACTGACAAAGTCCCTGTCAAAGTTCCATAGATAATAGTCTCTGCTGCTCCCTTTAAGAGCAAATCTGCAGTGGCTTGCGTTTAAACTCAGAAACTTTAAGACGCGGAGGGTTACCTGAAGAAGTCAAGACAATCAAGACAGACTCCGCTTAAAAGACCTACCCTCCTCACTGGACAAAGACCAATCAAACAAAGATGTCAAGTATTACCCAATCAAAAGTAGGAAATGAGGCATCTTTATAAAATGCGTGTGGGATGATTTGCATGAAAAGCTACTTGAAAAAAACATATAAATACAGGACAAAATTAACGTATTGATTCAAAACGGGACGATTCCATATTTTAAGGGACGGGTGGCAACCCTTGAAGAAACACTAGCTCCACATATACCCTATAGAATGTTCAGATGCGGTAGTAACACTGAGGACACCTGCTGGCTACAAAGAATAATGCAGAATTAAAGGCGTAATATAAAAATAAACAGATTATCGTTTGTCTGTGTGGATACGAATATATTTATAGTTATATTTATATTATATTCAAATTATATTTATAGCTAATTTAATTTGCCATATACCACTATCGAGCTTGGTGTGAACGGGCCTCAAGTAAAGTATAAAGAGGTTAATCTCTACACAGAAGAGTACTCATGTTTTAAGCGTTGGCAACTTTGTTTACAATATTTATTGTTGCTTTACTCAATGAACAATATTTGTGTTTTTTACCTCTTCAGTCCATCAATTTCTGCCAAAAAAACAATAAACATATTGAAGCTGATACCCCTTGTGGATTCTGACATACAGCACCACTGTGCTTCAGGCAACCCAAATTTGAATACGCAATAATCAAAGAACTGTGCTGCTGTACCATGGCTGAAGTAGGCACAATGATATCATGCAGTGCCTGTAAATGGCAAGGATATAACACCTCAGTCTTTTAAAACGTTTCACAGGTTAATTAAAGTATAATGGAAGTAACTCATGTAATATAAAAGAAAAAGGTGGATATGAGAAAGAGAGCAGCCTTTAATCAAGACCTTCATATGGATGCTGTACACTTTTGGATACCTCTGTCAACACAGGAGAAGCAGAGCGCAAACTGCAATCTTACGGCGGCAGACCTCCAACCCTAGAGTCCAGCGCGAGAGGGCATTCAATTATGAAGTTGATCTGTCTCCAGGGCGGCTGCATGATTCACCACTGCGCACCATCTTTCCACCCGATGGCTCTTTTGGAGACATGGAGACTGATCGGCTTGAGAACAACCGCTTCTGCACAAACATCCTGCCATTTGTTTGTCTAATCCGTTTAACACAGTCATGGGTTATATAATCTGCTGCTAAATTACCATTATAGACCTGTACATCTCTACATGGAGCCTAGAAAAACATCAAAACATCACTACCATCCTGCATGTTTACTTACGATTATCCGTTTTATTATTCTGTTTTGTTCACACACATTTCATTAATATAGATATAATATCATATATATCTGCCATGAGTCATAAGTTCTCTTTAGCTCATATTTAATTGAATTCAATTCATCTTTACTTTTATTTACATTGTAGATTGTGTCAAAGCAGCTTGAAATAGATGAAGTTCTAGTAAATTACTTCTGCTTTTGTCCAGTTTTAATAGTTGATTACAAGTGTAATGTGAATGTAACTGCTGAAAGCTGAAATACACTAAAGAGCAGCTCCAGTGAACAATGTAAATGTAGCTGTAATTACTTCATTTTATGATAGAAGTGTAAAAAAAGGTATTACATTTACATAAAACATTTAAAAATAACACAATATATAATTATAGTCCCCCAGCAAGATTTTAATTTATTTAATGAATTGATCAAATGACAGTGAAGACTTTTACTTTGATGCAAAAGCAACCCAGGCTCATTTTGAAAATGTACCGCTATATACATTTCTGGAGAGCTCCAAATATGTTCTAGGAGCTACTTTTTTTTTTTTTTTGGCAGTTTTTGGTTTCACGAATCCGCCAGAGGCCGCTGTGTGCGCTTTTTGAGATCTCAAATTACTCTCGCGAGTGCCATTCATGCCTGCTGTTCTCACGTATATCCAAAAGAGGCCGCTGTAGACTGACTGACTGATCGACTGACCCACCCTCCTCCTCCCCTAAACCCAACTAATAGTGTTTTCAAAAGCATCAATTGAACACTCCCACTCACTTCCCTGAACACAACCAAGGTTTTTTTTTTTTTCTTTAAAGCAATCCAGAAAAAAAAAAAACTTGTCAGATTTTTACCTCATTTTCAGATTTTACCACATTCTCACTCTGCTATTTACTTGTTTATTTTATTTTTTGGCTTCTGTTTTTGTCTTACCTGCTTTCTGGAACCGTTCTGAACCAGACTCGAACCCTTTTGTCGGGGTCAACTTCTCTCTGTGTCTCTAGTCCACCAACGTATGCGGCGAGCCACTGGACAAACTGGTAACAGCGGGAAATCGGTTCATCCATAGATAAGCGGTCAACTGGTAAGCGTGAAAAGGAACGGCATTATAGCTCCCTAAAGCGTTTGTTTTAAAGATAAAATGCAGCAATCTCCAGTAATGTATATGGGGTTACAATTTTCAGAATGAGTCTATAATGTCCAAAAGATGTGTATTAGGGTTGGGCAAAGTCGACCAATTTTGCATTGTACGATGTCTAATGTGAAACACTGCGATGGATGATGGCATCATCGTCATTGGCAGAGGTTAATTATTTTTTTCTGAATAATCAATTTATTCATAACGTATTAATTATTTGTAGCCTACCGTTTCAACTACCTGACCCGCATGGTCTTTGTTTTACCCAAAAACAAATAAAAAATAAATGAAGATAAGTTACACACAAATTACCACCTGTTAATCACTTTTTCCGCGGGAGGTTGGTCGGTTGGTAAAATAGGTGCATAACCAACAGTTTCTGAGGTTTTCACTAAAATTACTAAGTACAAGTTTGAAAGTGAAAGACTGAAGCAGCGTACTGATGCTGTGACACATTACCTCATAAATTAAAAAGACAGAAGAGTCGTTAGATAGAGACAAGATTAATTAAATATCACGTTTAACAACAGCATAGTGAGACGGAATCCAGCGGTACATCCTTGATAAACTGTCCAATATGCACTGCTCTCTGGAGCTCAGACGAGCGCATGGCAGTGTGTGTGTGGCTGTGTGTGTGGTCACGTGATGTGCGTTTTCAGCGGACGGAGGGCTGTTCAGAAATGCTAGGTAAATCACGGTGTGGATGTGGATAATTTTCGTTCTAAAATGCCATTTTAATACTAAGACATATTAGTGTAAACGGGGCCTAAGTGTGTATTTTTCGCAAGCGGGTGTGCGACGGGGGCGGGGCGAAGCAGTGGCAATGCCGGCTCAGCATCCTGTTGTCTATTGGCCATTGGTGAATGACGATGGCATCGTCTATCAGCCCAACCCTAATGTGTATATACACAAACACAAACACAAAAAACAATTACCAGTGGCTTGAGAACATTTATCAAACATAAATATGATTGGTTACATTTTTATTATTAATATTATTAATAGTAGTAGTAGTAGTAGTAGTAGTTAACAAAAATATAATTATAGCTATTTTTAATTGTTTAATGCCTATCATACTTTACACCTAGAGCACTGTAACACTGTAAAACACTGTAACAAAAAACACATTTCAATTAATTATTACATTAAATGTAGTCATTATTTTTACATATATTGTAGTCAGTATTACATGATTTATATAATTATTGCAATTACAGTTGTCTCTACTACATAATTTATGTATGTTGTACATCTACAGTGGGGAAAGTAAGAATTGAACACGTCACCATTTTTCTCCGAAAACATATTTCTAAAGGCGCCTTTGACTTAAATTTTTCCCCAGATGTTGGTAACAACTAAAGAAATCCATATATGCAAAGAAAATAAATCTAATTAGTTTACAAACGAACTTATGGGTAATTAAATGAAATGACAAAGGGTATGACAAAAGTATTGAACACATGAAAAAGGGAGGTGTGGAAAGGCAGTGAAAGCCCAGACAGCAGCTGAAATCTCTCAGTAGTTATTCAGCAACCCTCTGCCCTTCCTCATTGTAAATTAATATTAGCTGCTTCAGTCCAACATCTACATTACCAGGATGATGAAGATGAAACCAGAGTGGACATTTCTCTAAGACAATGATCCACAACACAGCCAAGGAAACTCCTAAATGCTTTCTGAGAAACAAAATCAAGCTGTAGAATGGCCCAGCCAATCACCTGACTTGAATCCAATAGAAAATACAAAATAAAGATCAGATTTGACAGACGAGACCCACAGAGTTTTACACTCTGTTTAAGTCTTTGATAAACTCACACCTGAGCAATACATGTGACTTCATTCTTCATATGAGAGGCTCCTTTAAGCTGCCATCACCAAAAACGCCTTCATTTAAAGTGTTAAATAAGTTTCAGCAGTTCAGTATTTCTCCTTGTGTCATTCCATTGTAAATTGCACATATTTCATTTTTCAGATATTTTTAATTCTGTTTTATTTTTATGCTTGTATTGTTTGTCTTTTTACCAAAATCTGGCTCAATTCCATGTTAACAGCACCTTTAGAAATATTATACTCAGGAAAAAAACATGATATGTTCAATAACATCTTCAATAATTATTTTCCCCGCTGTATTAGTGCATTTTATTTACTCCATTTACATCACCAACCCTAAAAGCACATAATTTCAACTTACAAATAAATTCAACAAGTCACTTTGTTCAATTTCTCAACATCAAAAGTAGCCAAAATCAGGGATGAAGGTCTCATATAGCAATGGTAATGCAGTCATTGGAAATTTCTAAGCCGTATCTGTGTGTGATAAAAATGTTTTGCCTCCCTCCAAAGGGAAAAAGAGCAGTGGTCATCATCACGGTGATGTGGAAAGCGCAAGAGCTGCTCAATCGTGCTGAAATCATCCGTCCGGCACATTAGCCTGTCTCCCACTCACTGCCTCAGCTGTAGCTCAGTCTCATTCAGTCTGACACACACACACACACACACACACACACACACCGCATTTGCCATTCTGTGCTCAAATCTGACATTCAGACACACTTCCACTGCCCGTTTAACCCAAAAGAGATTTCAAGGTCAAGCTAACTCTTCCACTAACACCGCGGTATAAGAGTCGCCAGTTCACTTGGTTCAAATCCAGCAAATAGCATCTCAGACAAAAAGCCGATTAGCAGATGTATCATATTAAGCGCAAGGCCAGCTGGCCAATTCCTTTTCGGTCCGTGTATCATCCGTTCATTTGATTATTCCTTTTATTACAGAAAACGAAACATCAGAAAAACGATGAATATTTCGTTTTTCTGTTTATTCTGTAGGCAGAAAAAACGGAAACTCATCTGTTATTCTGCTTATTAACTTAAAACGAAATATTAAAACAAACACAAAACCAAAACGAAATAATGAGTCAAAAAATGGTCCGTGTACGGTCCGTGTACGTTTTGTTCATTTGTTTTCCATTTTCAAACGGAATAAAGGAAATGGAGAAAACGGCCGTTTTTCCGTTTTTCTTTTGCTCACGAGAAAACGAAAAAACGAGATTTTGGCTGGATTTTCGTTTTTTGGTTTAGGGTAGGAAAACGGATAAACGACTTTAAAATTCATTTTACACATGTAGGCGGTGCTGAAACGCCCACTTTCCTCTAATTGGTCAACCAAATCTGCGCTCGTGACGTCACCCTCAAAATAAAAGCCTTACACGCAGGCTTTTAATTATTATTATTTAATTATATATTAACTAAGTTTACATATATCATTTGAACCACACACAGTTAGCAGGCTTACATTCATTGCGTATGTATAAATTAAATAAAAACATAAAGCAGTATACTTAGACATTTGTCATTAAAATAAGGTCATAGTACACTGCCAAGCTTCTTGCTGCTGTGCACCTGATGCTGAGCAAAGAAAGCCATTTCCGAGCAGCACCTGGTTTGCATTATTGTTTCAGAGCAAGGGCTTTATAATAATAATAATAATAATAATAATAATAATAATTATTATTATTATTATTATTATTATTATTATTATTATTATTATCATTATTATTATCAGTTACTAGTGTTTTTATTGTTTGGTGTGTTTTTTTTTTCTTTTTAATAGTTGTTAGCAGAACCAGAATAAGAACACTTTGGGCCCTGCTATAAAAACAAAGGGTACCATTTGTTTTCATTTATTTCTTCCTATTTTAATTATATATTGTAATTATTTATTTGCTAATTAATACTATTTTATTGCAACGCCAAAGTAGGCCTGTCTTATTATTTTTTTTATTATTAAATTTGCTGTTATTGTAGGCTAGATGGCAGGCTTTAAATATTTTAAATAACATTTACTCATAACCTTAATAATTCGAGAGCCGAACCTAAAAAAGTTTAAGTGCAATAAGCCTGTACAATAAAGAGAGCCGCAATGCATATTTCTAGCGCATTCTTTCACTCAACAATTATTGCTGGAATAATGAAATAAATTTCAAATTAACTAATTAAACACATTATAGTTGATAAAAAATTTGTGTCTAGTAGTTCCAACAAACAGATGAGCTCGCTACATGTGCGTTGCGCTAATAATTTGACATTTGCTCTTCTTGAGAAAGTGCTACAGCGGGCCCTGCTATTTCACATATAAGGTTAGTGATACGTATTTTAAATTAGTATTGCACATTATTCATTCATTTTCTTGTCGGCTTAGTCCCTTTATTAATCTGGGGTCACCACAGCGGAATGAACCGCCAACTTATTTAGCAAGTGTTTACGCAGCGGATGCCCTTCCAGCCACAACCCATCTCTGGGAAACATCCACACATACACACACACTTATACAGTACGGACAATTTAGCCTACCCAATTCACCTGTACCGCATGTCTTTGGACTGTGGGGAAAACCGGAGCACCCGGAGGAAACCCACGCGAACGCACTACACTACTGAATTAGACACACAATCTCAAAAAAAACTTGATGCTTATTTACATTATCTAAAGTCATTTCTTACGAGGTAGGATCTGTTGTTGTATTATATTTTCGTTTTAATATGCAAATAATTTTATTTAATTTGTAATAGGCCTATTGTCCCTCATTGCATAAAATAACCAGCCTTTGTATTCAATATGTTTGTAAATTGTCCATCCAGTTTGACGCAAGCTAAACAACATTTTGGCCTGTTTTGCTTATTAAATGAGTGATTTTCACGGAGAAACAAATCATCCATCCACACAGTTTTGTATAGGACCTGTGTGAACAAAAATATACACTTCATCATAGCCTATAGGAAAATGTATCTGTTTAGAACCAATTTTGTGTTGTATAATTAAAAATAGGCCTATTAAAAATGCAATAAAAAAAAAAAAGAATAACATTTGAAGTGCAATGCTTCAAAGATCCAATACGCTGGATGCAGAGCCAAAACAAAAACTGGTTTGTTTGTTTAATAAAATAATAATATGAAATTAAAGTGAAATAGTTCCATAACCTGTATTATAACTGTAGTCACCCTAGATGACAAATCATCCGTTGCGCCGGTCAGTTTCACCTTTAATCAAGAATGTGCCAGAACATTTACAGATTACCTCGGAATGAGACCTCGGTCTGTGAAGGATGCAGGACACAGAAACTCGTTGAGAATGGAGATGCATGCTAGATGTTTTATATCCCTTTAGATATTGTAAATAAACAACTAGTTTTTATAGAGATTGTGTCATGTCTTTTCTTTGACGCACGCGCTGAACACCCTGTAGCCTAAATAATAGTTTAGATTTTATAACATATAATGTTCCATTACTTTAAATGTATAATGTTTTTTAATATTTATGGATTATATAAAATATATAGTTTATATAAATGCGCTCTGATCATTCAAGGATCATAATGCGTTGCATATTCTTCTTATTCTTCATTAGGCTTGATCCGTAAATTGTGTATTTTATAAACTGATCGTTTATAAGGACTAAGCTATTAATAACTGTAATTCCTCGAATGGAAAAGTCTTGATTAAAGAAAAAGAGAACTTAATTCGACATATGCATATAGTGCGCTTATTTCTGCGCGCATCGCGCGCTTTACCGAATTACCTTTTTTATTTTTTTTATGCACTATAAATGCATCTGGCAGCACCGAAAAGAGCAAATGCCAAGTTATTAGCGCAGCGCACAGACAGCTAGCTCGTCTAGTCTGAACCAGGGGTTTTCAAACTATTCATTGCACACCGATCCCATTGCATTTTATTTAGGATAAACCACTTATTTAAAATTAATTAATTAAAAGGTGCTTACTCTCCAATACACCACTGTAGTGTCATAATATTTAATAATTATAATTAAGATAGACACCTGACCTCCATTTAATAAACAATTTATTTGCCATACTCTGTTAATTTGAAGTTTAAAGTTTAAATCATTTATGTTAAACTTAAATTATTTAAAAACTTAAAAAGACTTAAATTTAGTAATTTAAGACATTTTTGGTCATAAGTTTACATACATTGACCGTTGCATTTAGTAGGCCTATTCTGGTCTAAATAAGCTTTTTGCATCTTAGGTGTTTACACACACAAATTAAGCAGTTTATACGTACATTTAATGTTACTTTGAAATTACTTTTGATGCAATAAATAATCCTAAATAGTTGAAAGTGTTAACATATTCTTGAAATGTAGTTATTTTATGACTATGAAATTTATTACTAAACAAAGTGAATCATTATGAATTTGCCAAGAAATAATCCACTTTACCACCGTAAAGCAATGCCCCACACTCACTAGAACGGTAGAACCTGGACTGTTTGATATGTTCTGTATGTAAAATAGAGAAAATAAGCAAGATGCGCAGTCTCATGCAGCCTTAGTGAAATATAGCGCGTCACAGCAATGAACTAAAAATAAAACCACCCTTGAAATGCTGGCGATCTTAATTTTTTCAGCCTACACTGACTGAGAATAATGTTGCACTATTTTATTAACAAATAATTAGAATGTTTTTTTTTCCTTCAACACATTCATCATTACTTTTGCCTGTGCAAGTTTTTTTGCGCGCGCTTGAGCGCGAAGGCATCTATTTTCAGGTGCAAGATGCCACTTTGGGTGGCACCAGCACACTCTGCCACACCTGTGGCTATGTCCCTGCTACAATAATAATAACAAGAACAACAACGACAAAATAATAACAAAAAAAATAATAATAATAAGACAGGCCTACTTTGACGTTGCAATAAAAAAGTATTAATTATCAAATAAATATTTACAATAGGCTAAAGGCATATATTAAATTAAAATAGGAGAAAATCCAATAGAAACAAATGGTACCATTTATTATAGCCCCATGCAGGGTCCATTGTGTTCTTACAAGCATTAAATAACTAAGTAAATAATAATAATAACAATACTAATAATAATAGGCCTAATAATAATAATAATAATAATAATAAATTATTATTTTATACAGAGTAGGCTATTATTTAGGCCTACAATAGCTCTGAAACAATCATGTAAACCAGGTGCTGCTCGGAAATGGCTTTCTTTGCTCAGCATCAGGTGCACAGCAGCAAGAAGCTTGGCAGTGAACTATGACCTTATTTTAATGACAAATGTCTAAGAATACTGCTGATTTACGTTTTTATTTAATTTATACATACGCAATGAATGTAAGCCTGCTAACTGTGTGTGGTTCAAATGATAGAATATGTAAACTTTGTTTATATATATAATTAAATAATAATAATTAAAAGCCTGCGTGTAAGGCTTTTATTTTGAGGGTGACGTCACGAGCGCAGATTTGGTTGACCAATTAGAGGAAAGTGGGCGTTTCAGCACCGCCTACATGTGTAAAATGAATTTTAAAGTCGTTTATCCGTTTTCCTACCCTAATCCAAAAAAAACGAAAATCCAGCCAAAATCTCGTTTTTTCGTTTTCTTGTGAGCAAAAGAAAAACGGAAAAACGGCCGTTTTCCCCATTTCCTTTATTCCGTTTGAAAATGGAAAACAAATGAACAAAACGTACACGGACCGCACACGGACCATATTTTGACTCATTATTTCGTTTTGGTTTTGTGTTTGTTTTAATATTTCGTTTTAAGTTAATAAGCAGAATAACAGATGAGTTTCCGTTTTTTCTGCCTACAGAATAAACAGAAAAACGAAATATTCATCGTTTTTCTGATGTTTCGTTTTCCGTAATAAAAGGAATAATCAAATGAACGGATGATACACGGACCCTTTTCTATTTTTGTAAATTGCAAGTGCACTAGACAGCAATTCTGCACTGTAATTTCACTTTAGATTTGATTTTTCTTCACTATAGATGAGTGACTTAGTGCAGCCGCTGACAATGATGACAGGCCATTAGCTGCTGGAGTGTTGCCCTAATAGTTTTTGATGGAGTGGACAAGGCTCATGAATTTTCTGATTGAGTCGAGGGTGTGCAGGTCAAGTGTGAGCGCCGCCCATGCGCATCACTCCGCTTTATACAGACTGCTAGTCTACAGAGGAATGCGGGAGCACATCATACAGGCATCCAGTTTTCACAGCGAGAGGCCATTGAGTGCACTGCCGACCGAGTAAAAGACGCCATGGTGTGAGGATACAGTAAAGGGAACATGGGAAGCCTGAATAATCGCAAGGACAGCATGTCCTTTAAAGCAAGATCATTAGATATTTCAAGAATATCCGGTGTCTTATTTAAAAACTATTTTCTGACATGCAGAGCACATCAAAATGTGAATCAAGCTTTTTTATGCCTATCGAAGGGAGTTACAGAAATACAGTTCTCAAATGAAACAGATTATATCATTTTTTTGTAGAGGTAATGCAATTTTTACAACACATCATAATCTGGGTCGTATTTAAATACAGTTTAAAATGCTGATGTGTCTGATTTTACAGTTGTCAAGCAATGATTATGTGAGCACTAAAGCAAAATGGGAAATGTGAATATAAAATGTAGCACAAGTCCCAATACAGTACAGTTCCAGTGTATTACTGAGAAATCCTCGTCTGTAATGTAGGGAATAAAATCAATATAGGCTAATTCTGAAAACGTAGCCCTACTGTATGTACATTTCTGGAAATCGCGAATTATGTAGCCAGAGAAACGTATGGCTGGATTTTGTCTTTAAAAATTAACGCTACGGGATGCTATGAAGCAGTTCCTTTTTGCGATTACCAGCTGACCTCTTACCACCGTATGGACATCTTTCCCGCTGTTACCAGTTTGTCCAGTAGCTTACCTTGTACGTCGGTGGACTTGAGACACAGCCAGGAGTTGACTAGGCATGGGACGATAACCGTTTTCAAGGTATATCGCGGTTTAGAAAATCGAGGTTTTAAAACCGTCAAAATTTTCTGCTATACCATACCTAAGGTATGCGTAAGATTTTTTATTATTATTTTTTTTAGGACAACAGTATCTCCAGTAGAAAAGATATCCAAAGATGCTGTTTTAAATAGTAAAAAAAAATATCAGTTTTTTTAATAAATGAAGACATCCAAAAGTCAATAATTCATTTAGCTTGACATGTTTTATGTTCCAAAATAAGTTAAATGTTTCTCAAAATAATATACATTGTAATTAAAAGTGAAAAATGTTTTAGTTTTATACCCAGACATTTAAAAAGAATAAATTTTAGAGCAGTCATCACAATACTACGAAACCGTGATATTTTTATCCAAGGTTATCATACCGTCAGAATCTTATACCAGCCCATGCCTAGTGTTGAATATGCTGATGGCGTTCGAGTCTGGCTAAGAACAGTTCCAGAAAGCGGGTAAGACAAAAACAAAAGCCAAAAAATAAAACAAATAGTTAAATAAATAATAAAATAGGTTAAATGTGGTAAAAATCAAGCTGCTGGGAGGGCTTTTCTTTTTCTGGTTTGCTTTTCAGAACACTGTTCTGGTTGGGTTTAGGAAAGTGTATAAGCGCTGGTCAATTGGTACTTTTGAAAACACTATTGGTTGGGTTTAGGGAAGGAAGAGAATGATTCAGTCAGTAGGTCATTCGGTCAGTCAACAGCGGCCTCTGGTGGATTTACACGAGAAGAGTAGTCATGTATGGTACTCGAAAAAAAATTGAAATCTCAAAAAGCACACGCAGAGCCCGGATTTGCGAAAACAAAAAAAAACTGCAAAAAAACAGAGCTCCTGAGACATATCTGGTGCTCTCCAGGAATGTATGTAGGGGTATGTTTTCAGAATGAGCCTGTGTTTATTAAACAACATTTATTGCAATAATGCAATTTTTATAACAAATCATAATCTGGGTCATATTTAAATACAGTTTAAAATGCTGATGTGTCTGATTTTACAGTTGTCAAGCAATGATTATGTGAGCACTAAAGCAAAATGTGAAACCGTTAAGAAGTAATGAGGCATTCAATTAACTCATTACCTTCAACACTGAGTTCAAAACTCTTTTCAAATGAGTAGAATTAACGTTCAGTCAATTTTGAGTTATCTACACTCATTTCATTTGATAAAGTTGACTGTTGGGTTTTACAGTGCAATATAGAAGCACAGAAGCTCTTCTGTATGCAACTTTTAAACACTGTGCATAAGAAACACTGTTATTGGTGCTTATAGGTGATATTTGCAATGGAGCAAAGGTTTATAAGGCCTTTCTGAAACAATAAGGTCAGGAAAAAAACACATTTCATCAGTAGCCATTGTTTATTCACACTCTTATTTCCCAAAGGCACTAGCTAGTTACACCTTCTCAATGACATCACACGTAATTAAAGATAGCAAGCAACGGCTATTTATAAAGCAATGTGTGGCTTGACGGTTCTTGACCATGACACAATAAGAATGTAGTCAAATCTGACACAATGACTGTCATAATAGATTTAATATGGTGTCATCTGAACTATTTCTTATATGGATAATGAGAACATTGTCTGCATAAACTGACCGTTATCAAAACAGATCTGTACAACTCTTGCAACCATAGCAACTATAAGTAAAAATAATAATAAAAGGTGACTTCATAGCCTCCGAATAAGTTGACAGAGCATTGGTTAATAATTGAGCCCACCTAATGCATGAGTTCATCCAGCAAACGTTAAATAACCAACAGCAGCTTTAAATTCATTATTTGGGTCATGAACAGACCACAAAACTCACGGGAACAGCTTTAGCGGAAGATGGTGAAGTGATCTAAAATCTTCATATGACACACACCGCTCGTATTTCCCAGAACTCCACAAAAAACAATGAAACAGCACGAAAGCTACGCATTAAAAATGTAAGATTGTCAGCTTGGTTGTTATGCTTGGTTGTAACTCAAGTGGCTGCGTGAACATATCCATATTTAAGACTCTAAAACAAAACCATCAGCTGTGTTCTGCCACTTTATGAACATACTATACAGTACAGTTTACTAGACATAGTTTGAGATATATCAGGAGGTGAAAGCCACAAAAGTAAACCCAGAGGATGTCAGGTCTCTGTTTTTTAAAGCTAGTTACTCATAGATGTAATAAAAGAAATTAATTATAATTTTTTTAGTTTTGTTTGGCTTTTTGTTACTGAAGCTGACTGGAAAAAAGTGCATTTATCAACAAGTAAACACTGGAGTCAGTAAAACACCAACAGTTTTTATTCATTTTCATGAAAATTATGATAATGGAGAAGATTATCAGTTGATGATAGTTGAAGTCACTTCTATACAGTTCCTTGCACAATACCATATGTGAAAAGAGACCATGAAGCCAGTCTTATGTTGCAATTGGTATATTTTTGGCAATAGTCATTTTAGGCATAAAAAATTAGGTAAACAATATTAGGTAAAGATCATGTTCCATGAAGATTTTTTTTTAAATGTTCAACGGTAAATGAATCAAAACGTAGCTTAGTCCTTTTATTAATCTGAGGTCGCCACAGCGGAATGAACCGCTAACTCATCCAGCATACGTTTTACCCAACGGATGCCCTTCCAGCTGCAACCCATCACTGGGAAACATCCATACACACTCATTCACACACATACACTACAGAAATTTTAGCCTACCCAATTCACCTATACTGCATGTCTTTGGACTGTGGGGGAAACCGAAGCACCCAGAGGAAACCCATGCGAACACGGGGAGAACATGCAAACTCCACACAGAAACGCCAAGTGACCCAGCTGAGGCTCGAACCTGCGACTTTCTTGCTGTGAGGCGAACGTGGTACCCACCGCGCCACCATGCAGCCCATCGTTTTATTTAGACATGTTTAAAAAAGAAACTTTCAGATTTCAGATGTTCAGATTCATATTTTCATATCATAATATCATATTTTGACCAAACATTGTGCTATCCTAACAATGTATACAACAAGTTTATTCAAATTTCAGTTCTGTCATGACAGCTTTCGGGGAGATATAGTATGGTAATAAATATGTATATGGCTATATCTGCTACTCTGCTGCTTTGATTGTTATGGCAGAGCAAGTATCGAGACTTTCTACTGCCAGTATATTCACAAACATGCAGTCTGAGAATATACAGCGTTGCTGCTGCAAACATAATAATATATGTAACCTTCGTAGCAGATCTAAACACAGGTGGAGCTGGGGTGGAGGAGGGTCTCTGAATTTAGATTTGAAAAATCTCAAAATTACAAATCTCAGACAATGGAAAACTACACTGAGCATTTAAAATATTGAGGACCAAGCTTGTTGTTGTTAATGCCTGTAGTTAATGATGTAGGAGCATATTCGCTTATTAGAAGCGCTTTGTATTGCATGTAAAAATCTGGTTTTCAAGAAAAATGACACTTATGATTGGTTTTGTTGTCTAGGCTAAGGGGACATGTTATCTCTTCAAAACACTTTTACCATAGTACTGGAGTTGTTAGCAAAGACGTTTGCATTAAATTCCT
This sequence comes from Danio rerio, assembly GCF_052040795.2. NCBI lineage: Eukaryota > Metazoa > Chordata > Actinopteri > Cypriniformes > Danionidae > Danio > Danio rerio. The sequence goes on from NC_141034.1 coordinate 45,464,359, forward strand.
ATCACTAACTATGCTCTGAGTAAATTCCTGTAACAGTTTGACAAAAGTTGGGTAAAAACAAGGTAAAATTAAATGATTGCAAATGTATTTTCATCAGGCTTATTTTTCTTAAATCATTTCTGGTTAGGTTGTGTGTTATTTTCAGATGCAACAAAGCATTAACCTTTTAGCACAACTCACTAAAAATCTGATTTCAAACTTCCACAATATGGGTCTAAACCATTATATCTGTTTCTGAGATAACAGAACATGCTATTTAGCTCCACTGACTGAACATTTAACTTTGAAACTGCTACGAAATGCACAGGAAACCAAATATTATCATTCATTTTCCTGCGGCTCAATCCTTCATTTATCAGGGGACGCCACAGCGGAATGAGCCACCAACTATTCCAGCATGTGTTTTACGCAGTGGATGCCCATCCAGCCGCAACCCAGTACTGGAAAACATCCATATACTTTCCCATTCAAACTCATACACTACGGCCAATTTAGTTCACCCAATTCACCTATAATGCATGTGTTTTGACTGTTGGGGAAACCGAAGCACCTGGAAGGAACCCACGCGCACACAGGGAGAGCATGCAAACTCCACACAGAAATACCAACCGATCCAGACAGGACCCAAACCAGGAGTGAACCCAGCCACAGTGCCACCAAAATATTAGCATATTAGCAACTAAAAAAGTCACCAAAGGCACATTTTTCATTAATCTGTTGATTTTTCTTCCACTTTTCAAAATCCCATCCTTGAAGCTAGAAAATAAGAGCCACAAAAGCAATTACAGAACAATTCCGGCAGCTGGAATGTCTCATCTTACTTCAACCCCTTACATATTACAAAGTAATTAATTAATCCAAGCAATCATCGTTTCCCAATCAGCGGTAAAAGGATTTCAGTCTTAATGTCACTTTCTGAGGACAGATGGTGATAACTTTGCCGTTCTCAATCATAAATCCAATTTAAGTTTCCTAAGGAATGACATCCATATTTGATGAAAGCCTATATCTCAATATCAAAGACCAATAAAGCCTGTAAATCTTCTACAGTACATCACAGGAAACGACTGAAAGGGTCTTCCCCTCTCAAAGCCAGCCTTTCTCTCGCTCACAAATCTGTCAACCGCTTGTCATTTTGCTTGCGTTTGATAACGGAGCAGCAAACTTGTTTTAACTTCAGGCAAGAGCAAAAAGACAGGGCTTTTTTCTGTAAGCAAAGGGGAATATGTACATTTCCATGCTACACAGAGCTGGAGTAATCTTAAAAGCGTGTGTTGTGGAGTTGTCAGGGTCTATACAGAACCTTCTGCCAGTCTTATTAAAACCCCACCAACATTTCCTCCCTGCATTAATTTCACCGCACACAGAAAAACGTTTTGGGGATGAGAAATGGAGGCAGAGCGGGAACAAATTGCTTTCGTGTTGCAGTGAGCACTCCCGCTGGAAAGAGAAGAGCACGAGACGTCTTCTCTAATTAAAATACTCCCTTGTATTTAAATGATGAGATGTAATTAAAACCATTTAGATCCATTTAAAAATGTTCTATTTTTGCCTCCAAATGCCAAAAAAAAAGTGCTGAATAAAACTCAGCCAGAAGAAGTGCAAGAGAAGGGAGTTGCTTAAGTGGATCCAAAAAAAGAGAGGTGCTGGGGAAAGCTCAGTCGACAGCATTTGTGGCATATATTGATTACAACAACAAAAAATAATTGCTTCGTTTCTAGTTTTCTTTAGGAAGAAGGGAAAAAAAATCTAAGTTTAAGTGAGGCCTTTATAATGGAAATAAATGGGGCCAGTTTTGGAGGATTTAGAAACAGAAATGTGAACATGACACATTAGTTTTTTTTTAAAAGTTTCTTCTTTTTTAATGGTTTTGCAGTTGTTGTTGTTGTTGTTTACATTTTTGACATGGAATCAAATGGTAAATTCATGGCAGCACTTTAGATTAAATTTTAAGTTAGCATCCTATAAGAAGGTGGTCCTCAAAATGTTCTTTGACAATTTCTTGACATTTTTACCGTGGACTGGGGTGGGGGGAGAGGTTTCGTAGATTGTATGACCATCAACAATTTTCTCAGAAGATGACAAGCTGACAAAACATTGCTGTAACTCTGATACAAGTTTTATTTATGGAGAAAAATACAAAGCACTCTAGTGTTTGGGTGTTCTGTGTTTGTGTGGGATAATTAGTCTTATCAAAATGTGTATTTTCCATACAACCTGAAGCTGATCGGTCAGTTCTTGTCACGTGACTCGCGATGCACTCGCAGGATTCATTCAACTGCGTATGTCTGGAAGGCGCGAGCGCGTTACACCACTTGTAAGCGCACCTCCATTGGAAACAACAAACTTATGTGAACTCTAGAAAAGACACGATATGCGAATGGCCCCTAAAATCGCCGTCACTTGTGATCTCCAGCAGTTTATCTTCTTGCACAGCCATGGTGGATTCACCTGATTTGCTGACAAATGGGTTGCGGATCCATTCCTTGGCAGTTTGCAGGTCCTTAACTGAGCCTTTTCCCCTTAGCAAAGAAACTTTTCAAAAACATCTGTTTCCAACTCATTTTGCAGTTCGTGGGTTAAATTTGGGCTCTCAAGTGACCGAGACGTAACAGAGAATACAGTCATTTTTCTAAATAGAAGACTTTTCAAAATAAAAGACCGTTCAGACTCAAATAATAAATAAAACAGTAATAATTGATGATTTCTTGTGCGGCCCATTGATCCACAAACTGGTACTGGTTCGCGGCCCGGTGGTTGAGGACCACAGCTATAAGACAAAGTGAATTTTTTCAAAGTTTGCAAAAAAGAAAAAAAAATCTCGAACGTTAATTACATCAAGGTGTGTTTACATCAAGTTAGAGCTATTTTAATAGGTACCTAAACTGACCAGTAATGTTAATCCCACTGAAATCATGTAAACATATTGTTAAAGATTTTCTAGCTATATTTCAATCATGACTGAAACATTCTTGCTTGATTAAAAAAAAAAAGCCTGTCCTACAGAAAAGCATAGAGTGCTCCTATTGGCCAGCAGACATTGTACTTTGGGCTTGACTGAACACCTAAAGCATTAATAGCATCTAAATCATGCAGGAAAATACATCTTTATTCAACCAAGGCTCAATGGAACTAATATGACAAATATGTCCCCTGGATGTATACATTTGTGCTCATATTAATATCCTTATGTGCAAATTCAAAGAGAAAAGCCATTGTGGCCGTGTGCATATTCCGCAACCTCAGTTGCTTTTTTTTTGGGTTTGGTTTTCCTGGTTTCTGGAACTGCCATTCGTCGAACTCAAACCCTGATCTGCCTCCTAAGTCTAATTTTTCCATGCAATTTGACATGGGCTTTTTTTCAAAGCGCATTGTGTTCTGCGTCCTGATTAGCATATTGTGTTCTGTGTCCTGATTGGCTGTAGACCCGTCAATCAATCTCCTCCGTGCCATGTCTTCTGTACAGTACAGAATGCGTTTAGCTTTGCATTGAGCTACTGAGCAAATTACTAACACATGAAAATTTGGTCATTTTCAAATGAGCCTGTGTTGTCTATTTCTATAGCCCCTTTTTGCAATGTACGATGTCAAAGCCTCTTACAAACACTGTTAGCAACCCTCCAGGACCGAGTTTGGACACCCCTGGTGTAGATTAACTGAAAAAAGAATTTAAAAAAGCCATAACAATATTTTAAATGTAAGAAAATTTTCAGCAAATCAGGCAGGCAGATCAGTAGCCGTAGAATGCTGGTGAACTTCTGGTTCATTAGACCTGATTCAGTTCAGTTTAATATTAATGTCGTAGTTGAAGAATGACCCATCACTAGCTCAACCAAGTGACAAGAAATCAAAACTACACTGATTGACAGACAATGAGAACAAACATTGGAAGAAAGCAGGCTCAGTCGGGGGAGCAGTTCTGCAAAACAAACATTATAAAACTACAAATATTATAAACCTTCATTTATTCAATTTCCTTTGGCTTAGTCCCTTTATTTATCAGGAGGTCGCCACAGAGGAATGAACCGCCCTATCCAGCATATGTTTTACACAGCAGATGTCCTTCCAGCTCCAATCCAGTACTGGAAAACATCCATACGTGTACTCAATCACACACTACAGCCAATTTGGTTTATTCAATTCACCTATACCACATGTCTGTGGTAGAGTACGCAGAGAAAACCCACATGAACATGGGGAGAAAATGCAAACTCCACACAGAAATGCCAAATGACCTAGCCAGGACTCAGAACCAGTGACCTTCTTGCTGTGAGGTGACGGTGCTAACCACTGAGCCACCATGTCACCCCCTAATATAAACAATTTGTTAATAATCATCATAATAATCAACCAGTTTGTGTTTCCGAAATTCACACAACAATTTAGATGAAACAAATCTGCAAACATACCTTGAGCTCTTGAAGCTTATCATATCAACGACAATGAAACAAATCCCCTCTTTCATTACATACACCTTTGGGTGACATTATGCTAAAATATGTCATATTGCGCCATAGATCTAAGCGCGGATCATTGGTACATTTTAAGCAGGCTTGGAGCTGTTGGTAGGTCTACAAATCCCTTAGGTGGGGGACATTTGCAGATCTTATAAATGCACAAACAGAGATACATGACACACTAAAGAAAAAGAGTCAAATGCATTATATGGCCCCATTCACATTCACCGCTAGTGCCTCACTATAACCAAGATATTTATTTGTTTTCCTGTCAAGCAGGGAACAAATAGAAATATTTTTTCTCTCAGTATTTATGCCACAAATGCTGTGGATTGACCTTAACTTGGTATATGACCATCATAAGAGCTTGCAGGATTATTCCTTCAGAAGCACACTAATGCACACGCACACTTCCATCTATCATTCTTCTTCTCTCTCTCTCTCCATATGCATCCAATTTATGGCCCATTCTATCTCATTTCAAGCAGTATGCACTTATCACCCACATGCAGAGGCAGTGCATTGCTCTACAACCTCATTCCTCCATCAAAAAGCAACACCTGCTCCCAAAATCTGCAGGTCCACGCAGTAGACCTCAAATGTGGGATTCACATGACCTGCTGCAGTTTTTGGAAGGTTACTGATAAAGAAAAAAGAAAAAAAACAGAAATCAATGTCTCCTGTCATTGCCGTTCACTGAATTTAATCTGCAATACATATATAGATATATATTTTGTCTTTTTAAAAACGTTGTTAGTTTAAGTTGAGTTGATGCCCAAATTTGATATGTGGCAATATACCAATGACATGAAATTCATATTTTTATTTCAAATATATAAATATATATGCCATATATGCAACATATACACTACCTGACAAAAGTCTTGTCGTTGATCCCAGTTGGAAGAGCAACAAATAATCACTTGACTTCTATGATCATTTGAAAAAGTGGCACAAGGTAGATTTTTTCTGATGAATCATCTGTTGAACTGCATCCCAATCAGCCCAAATACTGCAAAAGACCTATTGGAACCAGCATGGACCCAAGATTCTCAGAGAAATCAGTCAAGTTTGGTGAAGGAAAAATCATGGTTTGGGGTTACATTCAGTGTGGGGGCGTGCAAGAGATCTGCAGAGAGGATGGCAACATCTACAGCCTGCACATCAAAGTTCCTGAAAGCAAAAAGTCAAGGTGCTCCAGGATTGGCCAGCCCAGTCACCAGACATGAACATTATTGAGCATGTCTAGGGTAATATGCAGGAGGCATTGAAGTATCCAAAGAATCTTGATGAACTCTGAGAGTGCTGCAAGAACGCTTTCTTTGTCATTCCAGATGAGTTTATTAATAAGTTATTTGAGGCATTGCAGAGATGTATGGATGCAGTCCTCCAAGCTCATGGGAGTCATACACAATATCAATTCTTTTTCCACTGCACCATTGGCTACTCTATAAATTATTTCTGTTAAGTGAATTTTGTCTAAGCAAAGTCAGACCTTACTGTCCTAATTTAGTAATTAAAAATCAAGGCATGATCATATTTTGTTTTGGTAAAATAAGCGTGATCTAGAGGCCTTTACCTTTCATATAAGCCACTTCTAATACCAAATGATCAACAAGAAAACAAGTTACTATTTGCTGTCCTAAAACTTTGATAGACGACAAGACTTTTGTCAGGTAGTGCATACATATTGCAACTTTGACACAACATATTATGTACATACACCTCTGTGTTCAAATATATTAGCATCAATGATCAGCATTAATCAAAGCAGCATTAATTATTATATTAACAGGATTTTTTTTTCTTGGTGTAGTTTTTAGTTGCTATATGATCTTGTTCCAGGTTTTTGTAATAATTTTTTTCTAATTTATTGGAATAAATGCATATTTGAAATTTTAATTGTTGAAAAAACGGTTTTGAAATATTCTGAAATGTACATTGCAAATATAACATACATTTTATATATGTGAAATTAAAATATGAACTTTAACATTATATAGGTAATTTGCATATATTTACATCTATCAGACTTCTATATGGGTGACTAGAACTATAAAGGGACTTTTTTTACTGTCTACCTTTGAATTTATTCATTTAATTTATTTATATTTTTAAAGAGATAGATATTAAAAAGGTAATATCTTTATCTTTGTAAAGATATTAGAAGGTAATCCGGCCTAATTGTTTTTGTAGCAGGTTTCTGCTCTGCAGAACACAGAATCACACACAAACACCATTATCATTTCATCCAACAACGCAGGAGAACAGGACTAACAGTCAACAAACATACAAAATTGAGAGAAGCAGGTACGATCTCAGTAGCTGCAGCAACAAGATGAGCATTGGAATTTTTTTTTATTTCAATGCTGGTATAGTTTTTCGTTGCTGTAGAATCTTGTTCCAGGTTTTTGTAAATACATAAAAGAAAGATCTCAGTCCCATAACAGTTGTTAAAAGACGGTGATGGCAGAAATGTATTTGCTACAGATCTGATGGAACGATCAGTCCTTCTACTAAGTTTTGGTTTTAAAGCATTGAGCGACACTAATGTTCAATATTTGTGAATACATTTTTTCTGGGTGTGTTGTGCAGTAAGTGATGACTCCTCAAAACAACAATCCTGTAAATAAATAATATCTTTGTCCTTTTGCAATTTTTCCTTCCTGCCCTCTCTGTATTGATCAGAATGGCCACAGCAAACTGAATTATAGAGGTCATGGCCACTATTACAGCTTGAGTTTATACTTTATATACTTTCTGAAATATATGTGAATTGCTTTTTCAAGCATGTCATCTTATCGCTCTTAAAATAGAATTTCTCTATTGCTGCTTTTTCCCCAGAAGAAAACTTAAAATACCTTATTTAACACTATAACACCTTGTTAAAAAAAGTAGCAACTATTTAAAAACTACTTCAGCCTGAAACCTCCATGCCTAGATGTACACCATTAAAAATATACGGTGCATGCACATGCACACCGATTGAATTTTATTCTACAGCATATTAAATTAAATTATATTACTGTATATTACATTTCATTGCTTTATTTGCAAACCACTGCTGTACTCTCACTGGTGTGTGACCACATTAGATCACATAAAAAGAATGTTTTAGGATATGATGCAACCGTAATTAACATTTGCATTGTTTATAAAGGACTCACATCAAAGGACACAGTTTCCGTCTTAATTTGACAGTAAAATAGATGAATATGATATCCCATTACCGATATATGCTGTTTAATGGACTCGTAAATGCTGGCAGGCACAGAGAATCTTAATAAAGCCATTTGTCAGAGACACCAATGAGGATCCTTTGCTTAGATCGATAGTTTCCAGTGGCCATGTCTCTGAGTGCGGTGTTAAAGAAAAGTTCAATATGAGAAAAGTTCAATTGACAGCATTCAATACACAATAAGTATTAGCACAGAAAATGTCTTCGCCCTTGCCTATTGTTCTTATTTTTAATCAAAATCTACTGTTAGAGTGAGTCTGTATTAAAAGAAGCAATCCAAGGCTGAAATGTCAAGCTCGTGCTTTTGTATTGATGTTAAAACACTTACCTTTATTCTTCTGTTAAAAGAATACATAGTGTTTGATTTGTGAAATAAATAGATTTCATGTGTATGTGTGTGTGTGTTCATTCAGTGACTACTGCAGAAGGTAAAAGAACATCACTTTTTCAAGCACACTAATCTCATTTTGACAAGAATGATATTTATGTCTGACATAATTGCGATGTATGAAGAACGTGTATTTTAATATTCACTTTGAAACAGGCCCAATTATGACAGGCACCCAAATCTGCCCTATTAGCTACTTCTTTGAGTGACCTGAACAGTGTGGTATAGTCGCAAAATTGCAGTATCTGCTTGTTAATTCTGACGTTAAGTGAAGCAGCTCACACGTCCAAATGCTCTATCAAACTATATGGGGAGGCTCAACAAATGGTACTAATGGTACTTATACTTTCGAATATCATGATCACTGTATCATGGCAAATATAAGATGGTCAGAAAGTAATACATTTTTATGAACTGTTAAAATATTGGTGTCTATGATGCAGCAAATCCAGAGACTGTTGTGTACCACATGATCACTCTAATGTGTGATATGACTAAAAAGAGGTCATAAAAAATAAAAAATAAAATAAAAAATAAAAATTGCCATTTTCACAAGCCACAATTTTGTTGGTGGGAAAAAATATTTTATATGAATAAATTTGACTTTGGCATCCTAAAATTACTTGATATAAATTGTGTGTTATGTCCATATGCCTTCTCATTCATTTAACTTTATGTGTTCTTACCTAGCTCAATGAGCATGAGAAAATGAGTTGTGGTTTAGTAGTGTCGCATTGCAACTAGTTTTATTAGTCTCAATTAGTCTTTTTTAGGGCTCAACATTAAGGATTTACCAGTTAACTTATTATTTCCTTGCAAAAAATATTAAATAATGCGTCAAAACAAGCAATATATAGCAGTATACATACCCTTTTTATACAAAAATAAAAGTTCATAAAAAGCGATTGAAATTATTCTGATGTATCTAAATTATGCACAGTAGTCTGTCCAGACTGAAGGTCCTAGATCACCAGTTAACTATAGATAATTGGAGTCAATCTCCTATAAAAGCAATGCTAGTGCATGAGGATGATAACATGAGGATGATAATAAAACTACATCAACAAAAATATCTACAAGCAAAAGAAAGCAGGTGAAAAAAACATTCTGTGTGCAACAGTAAAAGGATGATCGCGCGCGCACACGGTTAACGTTAGGCTTATTAATAGACTTCAAAAGTATGGTTAAAGTGAAAGCGGCAACCACTGCTGCTTACAAAAAATCAAGAACAGATCGCACCAGTTGCATTTCCAGTTGCATTTCGATATGGATTATTAGATTATTAGACAAATGCAGGAGTGAATGCCTCCATGGTGACTGACAATTACTGCTTTTTTATGCTTTGCTTTCTGAACGAGAAAACCGATGAATACTGAAAACCGAGAAACAAGCAAACCAAAAATACTGCCCCCCCATGATGCAAAAACACACATGTTGCACAGATGCAGAACACATGCTCTTGAATCAGTTGGCTTTGTCTGTGTGGTGTGTTCACGCACAGCTTTAATCAGTCAAAATGGAACCAAATGTGAGCCAACATGAGGCGACAATATAGTTGTTGTTTTTTTGGCTCTAGCAGTTTGAAGTCGGCTTGGTGTGTACTGGCTTTTAATCAATCACGTCTCTTCAGAAGATTTATTCATATAGAATTATTTTCGTGATCTCTTTATAAATATTTTGAAGAAGGAAAGAAAGGAAGGAAGGAAGGAAGGAAGGAAGTTGAACAGAAGCCTTATAGGTTTTGAAAGACTTGAGAGTAGTACATGACTACATTATGACCTTTTAACCAATCGTTAACATACAATATATAACCTTATTATCCCAATTACTCCATATAAAATGAGTGTTACTAATGAGTCTATATACGAGTCCAAACACACCTGTTTGCATTTGCACATGTTGGTAGCTGACTGCAATCTGTCCTCTTCTTTCCTGCTTGGTTGTCAAACCATTACCAGATAAAACTCAAATTCTCCCAGTCACGCTTCTCTGAGACAAGTAAAGCAATTCGGGTTGATCTGACACATGAAAACCTCCCAATGAAAAGAGCGAAAGCAGTCTGCGAGCACGCACAGATCTCCCTCAATAATGAAACCGGATTCACAACCTCCAGCTTCATGAAGGAACAAGGGATGACAACATGCTTTGATGGCAACAAAGCACGATTCGTCAACAAGAGAGTATCACACAAGAGCTTAGCACGACTCTTCACCAAACACATCTGCCCCAAAGGAGACATGGAGCTTCAGCCTCTCCTGGCACCACACACAGCGCAAAACCTCCTGCTGTGGAGAGATGGCATAAACTGCAGTCAGAGCACGTGCATCCACAAATCTACGTCTGTGGAGAAAGAAAAACCCAAACACGCAGAAATGTGCTTCGCTTCTGCTAGCGGAAAGAGACTAAAACTCTGCAGCCAGACTATATCCTAGCGGAGTCTCTGACGGCTCTCCCACAGCCCACCCACAAGTGTGTTTGCCGACCGTCTGGATGCATACAGCGGGTTGAAATGTACAGTTCCCACCTGATCGGCTGGGGCGCATCAGTGTGTCTGGAAAGAAAATGGCAAACAATACTTGTGGAAATAGTGTCGGCATCATTTTTTTACTTGCAGTTTTCATAGAAGTTTGAAAGTGAGAATTCTGGCAAGTGGAGCAAACAACCAACAAGTGCCCCAAAATATGTATTGCTTTATAACATTCTGAAGTTATTTCTAAACTGATTTCAAGTGTTTACACTTAGATAGCTTACACTTAGATGCTTGATGCTAATAGCAGGTTTGTCATACTGTCCCGGGAGAGAACGCTAAGCTCAGAAATAATTGAGTCCAGGGCTCCCGCCTGGACAATATGTGAAGTTTTTAAACTAATTTCGAGAGGAGCACATGATATAATTGACTACAGCAGGCCACCTATCTACACTCATTAGTTAGCCAATCAGATCTATCCTAACTCACTATAAGTAGCCTAGCTAGATATTACTCCCTTATCTTCGTTTTCCGAAGAAACCCCCCCATCCACCCCCTTTTCTCCTCCTTTTCTCCTTTACAAAAAAGGGGAGCTCTCGAGAACCATCTGGTCTCGTACTCCCCTCACATGCCTTATGGACCTGGTGGGAGCCCTGGGCTCAACTATCTCCGACCTCAGGGTTCTCTCCCGGGACAGCATGCCAAACCTGCTAACAGTTGTCAAGCAATGTCTAAGTGTGAACTCTTGAAGCATATAAGGGGGCTCAGAGATCAGGTAGGTCTCGAGAGCTCCCCCTGGTAATGAAAAGGAGGAGATGGTGTGGAAGGGAGGATTCTTCCAAAACGAAGATAAGGTAGTAGAGCGAATTCGCTTTATTTATTGTAAGCTTGAATCAATCTAATTCAATTATTGCTGATGAGAAGCCAGCCGTGATCACTTATATCACGTGCTCCTCTCGAAAATTAGTTTGTAAAACTTCACTTTGAGAGGATCACGTGCTTATGATTGACCATGGTTGGTCCCGCATTATTCAACAATCAGACGAATCCTAACACACTTGCCACAGCCATATTACCCTGCATCCCAAGCAGGCTAAGCAGGGCTGAGCCTGGTCAGTACTTAGATGGAGACCACATGGGTAAACTAGTTTGCTGTTGGAAGTGGTGTTAGTGGGATTAGCAGGGGGTGCTCAACCTGTGGGTGTGGGTGAGTCCCAATGCCCAGCATAGTAAAGGGGACACAATACTGCCGGTGACTGCCATCTTTCGGATGAGACGTTAAACTGAGGTCCTGACTATCTGTGGTCATTAAAAATCCCATGACACTTCTCATAAAAGAATAGGGGTGTAACCCCCGGTGTCCTGGCCAAATTCCCTCCATCAGCCCTTACCCATAATGGCCTCCCAATCATCCCCATCCACCATAATTGGCTCTATCGCTGTCTTTCCACTTCACCTATAGCTGGTGTGTTGAGCACACTGGTGCCATTGTCCCATGGCTACCGTGGCATCATCCAAGTGGATGCTGCACACTAGTGGTGGTGTGTAGAGATCTCCCCCACCCCTCTCATGATTGTAAAGTGCTTAAGGTGTATGACCATACCCAAGAAATGCGCAATGTAAATACACATTACATTTACATAACATTACACTATAAATAACCACAGTTTCTGACCTTAGAAGATGAGGTCACGTTTTGATCTTGGGTTGGTCTCACGCAGTCACGTGATGCCAATTCGCAGGTCAGAAGTCACCAAGCTTGATCTTTGCAACGCAGCGAACTGCGAAACTTGACGCATGACCTTGCATTTCCAGTCTGACACATTCACGTGCGAATGAATGGAAGTCTATGGGAAGAAAAGTGCAGTGTGACTGAAGCTTGAGAGCTTGATTAGGTAGCCCAGATGTAACTAATTGTGGTTGGAGCTAAACTTTGCAGGACACCGGCCCTCCAGGATCGAGATTGGGCACCACTGGTTTAAGGGAATGGCAAATATTATGTGATATTATTTTTGAACATAAATGTGTGTCAACAGTGTGTACACAACCACTAAGGAACAGGCCCCGGCCATGACTGGCAATAAAGACTTCCCTATTAGCATAGCTGCTCCTTTGAGTGAGCTGTACACTGTGGTATAACAGTGAGAATGCGGTGATGGGGGTTTTGGACCTGGGATTAAACTAAAATTTCCTGCAAGAATAGGCTCTATTAAATAAAGTTTTCCAGAATATCTGAAACACTGGGTATAAAGTCTCTGCCTACTTCTGGAAAGGGGGTGAGGAAGAGGAGCTCATTTGCTTTTTAAAAAGATGCATTAAAAGTATAATTTTTCCCCAGAACTCCACACATTTATAAAGAAATTCAAAACATTGGCAGTTTCATCCAAGGCTTTAGAAATTACATCATCAATTCATATGATGAACATATCCAGTTTAAGATTTTATTCACACATAAACATTGATAATAAATAAACGAACAAACTAATTTGATCACAGAAGTCAAGCATGCTTTCTTCATGATTACTTCCTATATCCTAATCTAGTCTCAGACAGCTCTCCCACAGCCCACCCACAACCCACAGTGTGTTTACTGACCGTCTGGATGCATACAGCAGGCTGAAATCTACAGTTCCCACCTGATCAGCTTGGGCGCATCAGTGTGTCTGCAAAGAAAATTACAAACTATACTCATGGAAATGCTCTCTCTGCATTTTATTGCTGCACTTTTCAAGAAAATGTTTGAAAATGATAAATCCAATAAGTGGAGCAAAAAAATCCTGCTTAATTCATAAATCGAATGGCCAATAAGTGGCACCGACTGATTATGAATTTTCACCTTAATTAAGAAAAGTGTTTTTGTTAAGGTTTTAAGTTCATTATCTTGTCCGCTGGTGACCGGAAACACCTGAGGCGAACTTGCTGAGATGCATTTGAAATGTATCAGTATTTAAATAGACATTTTCTTCTCTAGCTTTGCCGGTTTTCTGAAGACCTTGGCTTTACAACTTCTTTTCCACCCTCAATCCTTTTGTACCCAGCAGCCTTGATAAAACCTTCACCTTTTGATTGCTTTCTTTTTCCACAATTTCTTCCACTTACCTCTAGAGACCTAATAATGAGCTTACATAACAAACTTAACAATAAACATACAATTTCATCCTAATTCCCACTGTATTCACTGTCTTTTTTGCCACTTTGACAGACAGAAACAGACAGCATTACAGACATATGCGATACAAATACAGAAATGTAATTTGACGTTGTTTTGTTTATCAGTGAGGTCTCGTCAAACTGTTTCAATCGATTCATACTCAAGGCCTCAGCATCACAAGTTCAACACTCATTCAACTTTATTTTCCAGACGCTAAATCCATTAGCAACAGAAGACAAACAGAACAATACAAACACACAATATACATTAACAACACAGTTATGCCAATACTTCCTTAAAGGTGACCAATAGCGCACATAAGTAAGCCTAGGATTTGTCATTGAAATGCTATTCTGAGAATTTTGCATTTGACAAATAAACCTATAGATCAAATTTCTTATCAAAGCAGGGAAATGATCAAACTCTCACCTTATAAAATAAAATCACTTTCGCTGCACCATCTAGGTTTTTTTTAAAGAGCCCATATTATACATGAAATAGGGTCATATCTTGGTTGTAAGGGTCTCCAACAACAGTTTAATATGCATGCAAGGTCAAAAAACACTTTCATGGTCTTATAATCTGCATTTATTTTTACCTAATTATCCCAGCGACTCCTGTATGAATCGTCCAGTGATTCATTTGTTCCCAAACCCCTCCTTAGCGCGAAGCTAATCTGCGCTGATTGGACCAATGACAGTCTGTTGCGATTGGTCGACTGCCTTCAGTCAGAGAGTGAAATGCCAAACAGCTAATCAGCAATTTAAAAGTAATCAGTTCATACACGCTCGATAGTGTAGGCGTGGATTTTAGCTGCCAGTGGGTCAATGTAAATACAGACTATGGACTTGAAAATACAGACGACTAACTATTTTATTGAGCAAAAACTCCAAAAACAGTTGAGGAGATCTCCTAGCTTCTCACTCTGCTCTTTTCACAGACACACACACACATATTGCACACACACACACACACACTTAACGCAGCTCGACACACACACACACACACACACACCTCCGGACGACAGCTCGCGCACACGCACACACAGACACACACACTACTCCTCGTCCACGGAGCTCCGTTAACAAAGCAGCACGCGTCGCGTTTTTAACGTGGCTTTGCACGCGATAAGAGAATATAGCCAGTTAACCTGATACAGTACACGCGGTTACAAGTAACAAATCACAACTAAATACATTTGCAAGCTAGAGTCAACGAGGCAACTTTAATCGCACGTACTTACACTTGAGAAATGGAGGAAGAAAAATCCATCCTGACGTCCATCAGTAAGTTACTCTTTACTGATCCTTCCTTTAACAAACGCTGATGAAGTATTCTTTGTAGCATGTAGCTTCCAGTAGTTTCCAACTGCTTGGCTATAATGCTGATGTTTCATCTTTGGGTAGAGACTCAATATATCCATCTGCAGTGTGACTTCAATCGACCGGCATGTTTGTGTGTGTCTGTGGGTGTCTGTGTGTGTGTGTGTGTGTGTGTGTGTGTGTGTGTGGGTTTCTGCGTCAGAGGGTGGGGCCTCAGGTTTGAAATCTCCCAGGTTTGCGCGTGCACGTGAATAACTTGGTTTCGTTCGTACGTCATGGCGAAACACCTAATGAATCGGTATCAAGGCGACTCGTTTGAAGCACTATGAGTCGACTCTTTTATAGATGAATCAACAGTTTTAAACACTGTACTCTTACAGATTTAAGCCTTAGCTGGATACTTCACTTCACTTAGAGCTGTGTTACACACTACATGGAGGGGAATTTTCAAAAACCCATAATATGGGCTCTTTAAGCAGAATCCTCAAACAATCATTGTATCCCACACGGGAAGAACCTATATAAACATATATGTTTTAATAGAGGTTTGATATAGCTTTTTAATATATGTGACATACTGTATATCAAATTGGCCATTTTTCCTATATTATATGTACATATATTGTACATATATCTACATAATATATAGGAAAACAGACAATTTTATATGTCACATATATTAAAAACCTATATCAAAACCTATATAAAACATGTTTATATAGGTTTTTTCCATGTGGTCTCTCACTTATTTTCCATATTAAATTCCATAACATGCCAATTACATGTGTTACCAATTGAAACTTACATGTTAAACTTGTGATACCAGTATTTTTTTTTCTTAGTTATGCCTTGATAATAGCAAATGAGCTAGGCATCATGTATGACAGTTGCCAAATATATATATATATATATATATATATATATATATATATATATATATATATATATATATATATATATATATATATATGTGCATACATACTGAATATAGGTTTCATATATGCACATTTTCAATTCAATTCAATTCAGCTTTATTTGTATAGCGCTTTTACAATGTAGATTGTGTCAAAGCAGCTTCACATAAATGGTCATATTAACTGGATCAGGGTAGTTCAGTTTTTAGTGTTTAAGTTCAGTTCAGTTTAGCTCAGTTCAGTGTGGTTTGAAGTCATTATTGAGAGTCCAAACACTGAAGAGCAAATTCATCGATGAGTAGCTTTTCAGATTCTGAACCATGCAAGCCAGTGGCGACAGCGGAGAGGGAAAAAAAAAAACTTTACCAATAGGAGAGTGAAGAAAAAAAACCTTGAGAGAACCAGACTCAGTTCGGCACGACCATTTTAATTTCTCCACTGGCCAAAAGTCTTGTGCAGAGCTGCAGTCTCAGCAGTGGAGGCTGGAAGCTGGCCTCAGCGAAGACTCGTCTGTCCCTGGAGCGTCACTGGAATCAGTCTCATGACATATATCCTCATATAGGTTCTTTCCATGTGGGATGCAGCCTGCAGTTCATGGAGATTTTCTTTATAATTATACCACAAAGAA
Source organism: Danio rerio (assembly GCF_052040795.2). Taxonomy (NCBI): domain Eukaryota; kingdom Metazoa; phylum Chordata; class Actinopteri; order Cypriniformes; family Danionidae; genus Danio; species Danio rerio. The sequence goes on from NC_141034.1 coordinate 45,480,924, forward strand.
ACTGTAAAGAACTGCAATGTGTTCTAAAGAGGTTTACCTTAAAAGTTTCTCACCAGCATACAGTATCTGTTTCAGCATATAACCGAATTGGCTCTATCACTGTCTCTTCACTTTACCAATAGCTAGTGTGCGGTGAGCACACTGGCGCTGTTGTCCTGTGGCTGCAGTTGCATCATCCTGGTGGATGCTGCACACTGGTGGTGGTGTGGAGAGACCCCCTCATGATTGTGAAGCGTTGGGGTGTATGACCATACACAATAAATGTGCAATATAAATGCACATTACATTACATAACTACCAACGTTCCCTGTAGATATCATTATCATCATTCATATCATCAGTAATGATGCTGTACCAGATGAGCTACTAAGCAAGTTTACCAGAAAAGCCATTCATTTCGAGAAAGATATCTGATGCAACATTAAAATGCATTAGTGAAATGTAGAAAGAGATATTTCTGCTAAACATAACTGAAAATAAGACACAAATTCTCTCTCTCTTAAAGGGAGCATACGGTTTCTATAAGGCAGAGTTTACTCATCCTACAAATCTTTTTAATGTATACAATATTTAAGAAAACTCGCTTTCGATGAAGCAAGCTTCTGTTGAACTGAGAAATTAACACTTATGTGGCCAACAGTTCATGAACTGACAAATCGACAAGCATGGCCAACAGTTCATGAACAGAAATATAAATCCCTTTGATCTTTTTACATATAGGAGGTCTCAACACTTTAAAAGCCTCTGGTGAATTTAGGAACTCAAAACTTTCTTGTTAGTCTAAACTCTAAACGCAGCTTATAAAATCTGTCAAAATGTCAAGCTGTGGATTGTGCCACCTTATTACATAATAGTGTGAATAAACTCCGCCTCCACAGAAGATGATCATCACCTGCTTCTACATCACTGCCTGTTTATATCCACCCACCAATTCACACTGCAGTTGGTAAATAATGAGAGTCAAATGCAGGTCAACAGAAAAACCGATTGATTAAGATATTTTGGAGACAAGAAGATATTCTGCATGGCTAAAATGGAGGAAAACACAGCCTGATCCATTACTTTTAATGAAGTTCTGACAGCATAGCAGTAAGGCCATGGTCATTTTCATTCATTTTCGGCTTAGTTCTTTATTTATCAGAGGTCGCCACAGCAGAATGAGCTATTCCCACATATGTTATACACGGCGGATGCCCTTCCAGCCGCAACCCAGTACTGGGAACACCCATCCATTCACAAACACACTCATGCACTATGGCCAATTTACTTCATACAATTCACCTATGGTGCATGTCTTTGGACTATGGGAAAACCAGAGCACTCCGGGGAAACCCAAGAATGGGGAGAACATGCAAACTCCACACAGAAATTCCAACTGGCCCAGTGGAAACTCAAACCAGCAACATTTTTTGCTGTGAAGGAACAGTGCTAACCACTGAGCCTGGTCATTTTGTTAACTTAACTTAGATTAATGCAATGTACAGTCTGACTCAGATTTTCAGAAAACATTACACTTAAAATGAAGATGTGCAGACCATTTTGGGTCCAACATTAAAATTGCAGCACACAGATAAATA